>NC_133651.1:303432512-303684403 GCF_009905375.1 Apium graveolens
TTATTCATCCCGTTGCAGAGACCATTAAAGTTTAAAGAATTTATTGATTTAACAGAAGCCTGAGCATGATCGAGAAGATTGGGAAGATTTCCAGACTTTTCTAAAAAAAATATGATTACCAAAAGGATCGTTATGTTGAATAATTCGTGGTTATTTTAAATTAAAAGAGGAAACTCGAGTTATTTGGTAAGAACGCCATTATGATCGAATTGTTAAAATTATATGTGTAGCTGCGATGTTAAAGACGCAAGACTTAACAAGTAAGAATCTACCATATTGTTAATTTGCAAAAGCATTTCAGTATACCTTCTAAAGTTGTTGTATGACGCAATTGGAATATGATCGAACAAGCGAAAGATGAATACAAGTGAAATGTGGATGGTGACCAATGGTATCGTTCTTGTCTTCAATATTACAGCGTATATTCCTTTTTGATTCCTAAATAAGTATGAACTTCTTTTCTTAAATAAACTATTTGCTATGATATCGAAAAGAAGGATATTGCATTCCTTTCAAATTAAATTGTTTCCCTCAAGTTTTGCTTTCTGAATGGGACAAACAGTGTTATGGTGAAACACTTTGTCAGAATGACAAGAGTCGGGTGGGATGCATCTAATCATGTGCTGTATGCCATATGGTATGAAAGACTGGCCATCTTAAGTACCAATATGGTTGTCTCATTCATATCCAAATCATTATTTCTTCTTTCTTTTCAACTTCAAGTGTATTGAATTATGAATCCTTCTAGTTATTTCATTATACCGTCGTTCTTTGCAAAAAAATTTCAAACAAATCAACGTATTATGAACCAAACGAACAAAGTTCCAGCTACCTTATATACATGGGAAGGAAACAAGGACATATGGCGAGGATTGCAAATCACTAGCCCCAGTTCGGGATGCACTAAGAGTCAAAGGAATTTACTTCAATAAGGAATACATCTCCGAGAATGAGAATTTGTGACTTTTCCTGTGAATTATATCATTTAGAATACGGATGTGATGACGTGAAAGATTATTGTGGATACTTTATGCGTTAAAGTATTGAAAGATGTGGGAGCAACTTAATTGTTTATCCTCAAGGTTTGTTGATAAGATGAATTACCATGTTGAATTGATACGATTATTACTAAAAGATTAGAAAATCAAGGGCGTGTAAGTGTTAAATAAGTGAGTACCAATGGTGGAATTGAGATTTCTGGCAATAAGTTGTGAAGAATTGATATCATTTGAGATAAGAGGATTTGACATTACTCTAAGAAATGGATTAACTATTTAAGTGTGATGCCCAGACAAACCGTCATGATGAAAAGATAGTCCTGAAGACGTCAAATGAGAATATGATGAGGTATAAAAAGGAGAGGGGTAAATAATTTGTTAACGATGATTATGGTAATCAAGATGTGAGCATTATGGTAATTATGAGATAAATAAAAATCAGAAGCAAACAAAATTTGAAGATTTTATAGCAATTAAGGAGTTTCAAGATATGTTTTCAGATGAGTTATCAACATTTCCTCCAGATAGAGAAATGAAGCTCGCGATTGACTTAGCACCCGAGACAAAGCCAATGACCAAGGCCTTACACACAATGGCACCAGTTAAAATGAGGAAGTTAGCAAAGCAGATGCAAGAGATGTCAGAAGAAGAAGCGATTAGACCCAGTATATCCCATAAGGTGCACCGGTATTATTTGTTACATGGAAGTAGGAGATTATGTGTCGACTAGTGAAAACTCAACAAGTTTACAATCAAGAGTAAGTATCTGTTACCTCGAACTACTGATTTGTTTGATCAAACAGAGGAAGCAAAGTATTTTCTAAAAATTGATTTAAGACTTGGGCGTTATCATTGGAGATTGAACCTATGGACATATCAAGGATAATTTTCAGAACTAAGAACTGCTTCTATAAAGTTATAGTGATGTCATTTGAATTAATCAATATACCAATAATATTTAAACTTGATGGACAGAATCTTTAAGGAACATCGGGATAAGCTGTAGTTGTGTTACTTAAAGTCAACGGAGGACCATGCGAAGCATTTAATACAACTGGGGAGTCGGAGAGAAGAAGTTGTATGTAAAGTTTACCAGGTGAAAGTTTTGATGGTAGAAAGCATAAATAATCAGTGAGGAGGAGACCAAAGGAGATCCAGTAGAAATTAAAGTTACTATGAATAAAGAAAGACCAAAGACACCAACAAAAGCAAGAAGTTTTATTATTGGCTGGTTATTATCGAAATTTGTTTAAGATTTCTTGAAAGTTACAACACCTTTGATGAAGCTTACCAGGAACAGCGAGAAGTTTAGATGAAACGGGAAAGTGTGAAGAGAGTTTTGTGGACTTTAAAAGAGAGAATGGTCACAGCACATGCTTTATCATTTTGAAAGTATCAATTAGGTTTGGTAGATTACAGTAATACTTCTCATAAGGGAATAGGATGTGTGTTAATGCAGCACAATAAAGTTATTGTATATGCATCCAGACAACCGAAACCTTATGAGCAGAAGTATCATACTCATAATTTGAGACTAGCAGTAATAATATTCACTTTGAAAGACTGGGAAACATGATATGTATGGAGAAAGGTGTAAGATCTATATGGACCATAAGAGTTTGAAGTATGTATTCACTGGGAAAAGCAAATATAGAGCAAGCGATAAGCAAAAAAGAATAACGAACATAGAAACTGTACCAGAAGAATTATTTATGGAATTTTAGAAGTTGGAATTGGAAGTCAGAGTTCATAATTCAAAAGGAGCAAGGATGGATAGTATGACCTTTCAGTCGAAATTGTTAAGGGAGATAAAGAGATGTCAAGAAAAGATAATGGATCATGATGTTAGCAATTAGTAAGAGGAAATTTATACGCCCAGGAAAATGATCATAATATCCTCAGACTTTTGTTTAGAACTTGAATGCTACGAGTGGAAGAATTAAGGAATTAAGGAACGTGGTGTATAAGTACTTAGATAAGCAAATTGTATTTATTAATAACATCCTCAGCTATTCAAGGAATAAGAAAGTCTGTGTGGAATGCCCAAGGATTTTTCTCCAAAGATCAGAAGGAAAGCAACTATACATTGAGTCTTCAAGAATGAAATTTTGACTAAGGTTAACAAAAGATTCTGAATTAATCCATTAACAACTACCTAAGCAAAGCCGTATGGTAACAGATGCCTTATGCCGATAAAAAGAATTGGATGTAATTAAGACCATCGAGGAGTTAATAAATGAATTGGAAAGAGTGGAATCTGAAGTTCAAATACTTAAAGGTGATAATACGTGAATATATGAGATTACTTTTCAACCTTAACCGATGAAAAAGAGTAAGAGATGTTTAAATGTTTGGAAACCAAGTTGAAAACGAGCACCGCCTATCATCCTTAAACGGAGAGTCAAAGTACGGAAGTGATTCAGGAAATGTAAGATATGTTGAGAGGTTGGGTTTTAAGGAAACACTAGAATGATCATTTATCAGCGATGTCAGCTTTGGAATGCCACTTTACTAAGCTTCATGTGAACGCAAGTGTAGGTCCCCATTTTTATTGAGATAAAGTGGGAAAAAGAAAGTTGTCAAATTCTAAGTTAATTCAGCACACCAAGGGCGTAGTGTTATTGATTGAAGCAGTTTGGGATAGACAAAGAAAGAAGCAGAATTGTATCGAGGGAAAGTATGAATATAGAAATAGGACCAGTAGTGTTAAAAAAGTGTCATCCTGAAAGAGATTGGATAAGTTTGAGTAAAAGGGACAGGTTAAGTCCTAAAATTAATGAACCATTCGAGGTATTGATAAATATAGGTAAAGTTGTTCATGAGTTGATGTGACCGTCACAACAGTGTGTACATATAATGTGTTTTGCCTGTCAATGTTAAAGAGATAAGTATTTGATTTGAATTAAGCGATTCGTTAGGAGCCAATGGGCTCTTGTCTAAGTTTATTCCGCATATAGTGATCAATCCAAATTCTTGATCTTTAAAGACGAGTTCTTGGAAATGAGAGTATATCCATAGTAAGAACGTTTGAAATCCTCGAGTAGAAGAGTCTACTTGGAAACTAGAGTCAGATATGCTTGACAAATATCCTCACTTATTAAGTTAGACCAGATTCTGAGGACAGAATCTTTTGAAGGGGGAAGGATATAACGACTCGTGTATTTTTGAATTGTTTAAATATGTAATTATGGAAGTATTAATTAAATAAAATATGAGTCTTGGTTTTGGCAGTAATGTTATATATACTATTTGTCTGTGATTTATTGGTGTAAAGGATTGGAATGTGTAGTTAAAGATTGAATTATATTGTTCTGTTTTAATTTTAAAGGTGATTTTATTACAGTTTTAAATTCATAAATATTTGGAATGCCTCTAAAATTATTTTTTAATTTTATAATTACAATAATTATTTTAAGATTATATAAAATTGAGAAATCAGTATTTTATTAATTATTTATCTTTAAATGATTTTTTGATTGCTTTTACTTGTAAAATCTGTATTTAATTCCAAAATTCTTCAAAAATTATGAAACTCATATTTATTTAAGTTTGAAATATTTCGAGAATTTTAAAATTATTTTGGAAATTTTCGGGATTAATTTCACCGGCGCGTCGATTCGTTTAATTGCGAAAATCGGGTATAAATTGTGTTTCAAAAAAATTGTTTTAAAAATTTGAAATTTATATTTTTGTAAACTTATGGATATTTATAATATTTTAAGACTATTTTCGTGAATTTCTGAGTTTGTTTTAAGTGTAGCTTGGTTCGTTAATTGTGAAATGCGGATATCTCGTGCGTTCCAAAAATATTTTAAAAATTATGAAAATTTTATTTTAATAATTTCGGGATTTTTTTATAAAATTTTAAAATTAATTTGGTAAATTTTTTGGTTAATTTTTAACCGTGCGCTTATGCGTTAAATTGGGAATGCTGGACAGATTCGGACTACAGGGAACTTATATTCATCCTATTTTGCTACGTGGCAGCCAGGAACAGGGGCGGGGGCATTAATATGCTACGTGTTTGATGGCTGGTACTTTGCAGAAAAAAAAAAAGAAAAAAAATTGCAAAAAAAACAAAAACACTAGTAACAGAACTCATTCTCCTTCCCTGTCACTCATCCCTCTCGATTGCAACTCTCTCTCATCCCTTGTATCTCTCGGTCTCTCTCTCCATATCTCTCTTTTATTTCTCTACCCCCACCTTTTTCTTCCTCCTGTTTTTGTTTCTTCCCTGTCCCCTCATTTCTTATATTTCTCCGGTGAGTTTCTGCCGCCGTGGTTGTTCCCGGTTCCGACTTCCTGTTATTCCCATTTGCATGTATATATATATCCTATATATATGTATGTGATTAAGTGTGTGTTTTGTGTGTGTTTGCGCGTGCGCGCGTGTAATTGTGTATGTGTGTGTGGCGGCCTTAAGGCCGTGTATGGTAATCTGTGATTGTGATGTTGGGTTTGACTATGTTGCCTGCTCGATATAGGATTTTAATTATTTTTATTCTACAGGAATTGTTTTGAATAATGTTCGTGATATTAAATTCAATTTGTACAGGGAATGATTTTTTAAATTAATCGGTGAAATTAGTGATTGGAAACCCAATTCGGGTACCACCGGATTTTACCGCATGAATTCCGATAAGTTGACGGTGGACTATGATGACACGATTCTGAGTCCTAAAATTTTTAATAAATAAAATTCGTGTTGTGGTTTTATTCTGGATCAAATTAGTTAATTAGTAAATATTGAATCGGGATGGTTGAGTTGGTTTGATTATTGAATTGTACCGGTGATTGGGAATTTTAGAATGGATTGGTGAATTATTGTAGTTGTTATTGTTGTGAACTTTGTGGTTTGACGTCGATTGATGTTTCGACGGGTAGTCCGATAAACAAAGGAGATACTGCCCGATTTCCAGGAAATCAACTATGGAAATGCGGGAGAATATCCAGTAATTATCGGGACGTGAAGTGAATATATACTTATACTTATACGAACTTGATTGTATATTATGGTGAATGTTCTGTCCAAAACTCAGTAACCCTAATTTCGTAAAATGACAAGTATACGTATTTTCTGAAAACGAACACTGAACCGATTTCGAGAACGTGAACCCTAATTGTTGTATGTGGCATTATAATATGAATAATTACGAGTCGGAATATGTTATCGTATGGGTAGGTTGTTAGCAAGGATATGTCAAGCATAACTGGGTATCTAACATAGATTATTTCGACCCTGTAGGTTCTAGTCAGAAAACCGAAAGTGAACAATGGACTAGAGATAACCTAGTGGTCAGTCGACGAGCTCAGTAGAGTTTCAACAGAAAAATCTGAGTGTTGAACTCGAATACAATGGGATCTAGTGGTTGGACGTTAAAATCTGAGCGACGGAGTCGGCTCAGAATTGATCAGTAATAGTTGTAAAGCCCTGTAAGGGAAGTACTTCTGAACTTTTCTTCAAAGATATATCGCAAATATTTTCGAACTGTTTCATACACATGTTGTTATTATTCAAAATACTCATGTTTTATATTGCAAGTGTTCTAAACTATTTACCCTTGAACCCTGATTTTTCTTGATCTTGAGCCGTAAGCCTTATTCTTTGTAAACCATCCTTTGTTGATCCTCAGATACCAAATCACACAAATATGATACTACTCCCCAAATGTATAACTACCAAATACCAAACACTGGAACAAAATTGTTTGAAAACACAGAAACTTTTATACTCCAACCATTCTTTATAACATCAAAGCACTATACCTTGAAAATTCATTATTGTCTTATACCTGATCCTTTTACAGACTGAAAACTGTTTCTTATACTGTTATTCCCAAGGAACTAACAATGAGATTATAGAAGGGGGGTTGAATGTAAATCTCAAAATTTTTCAAGTTTTGAGCAGTTTCAAAGGCTAAGTGTTTTGATGAACCGTTATGTGTGAATTGCTTTGAGCAGGGGCAGACAGATATATTCAAGATACAAATGTAAAGAACACAAATGCTTTAAAAACTTTTTGGTGGATTTGTTGTTCCACCAGAGATGTGTATTTCAGAAAATCTGTGATTCAAAGAATTGATCACAGCTGCGTCCTAGTACAAACTAGATGATTTTTCTCTGGATTTTTCTAAACAGCTCTGGAAAAATCACCATCTAATTACTAGCTGCAACTTGGTTTATATATCACCAAGTTTACAAGTGAAGACAAAAATAAAATACAATTTTTAAAATAGTTCTTCACATGTTTCTTCTTCATTTCTCTATCCAATACAATCTAGGATAATCTATGAATCTTTGAATACTTCCTTGTTTGCACCAGAATGGAAATGCTGCATTTTCTTGATTCCTCCAAGAGGCTACCACATTCCAATTGTCTCTGTCAACCCATGTGTCTGTCAGCTTATGAATTGTTACTGTCAACTGCTATTGAACTGAGCATCCATTGAAGCTTTCATCCGTTGATGGCTTTATCCGTTGATGCTTTATCAGTTGAAGCTTTATCCTTGATGCATTAGCAGTTGAAGCTTTATCCGTTGATGCATCTTGATTTATCCGTTGATGGATGTTATCCATTGAAGCTTTAGAGACATCCGTTGAAGCTTTGTTTCTCATCCGTTGAAGGCCTTTAATTTATCAGTTGATACTACTTCATTTATACAAAATTACAAGGCATGAAATATTTACAATTAGCCCTCCTATTTGCATATCCACTAGTAGTCAACATGACTTATAATTTCCCACAACTTCTAAGAATTATAACTTAAATACAGAAACTGAAATGTGCTACAATACTAAACTTATTTCTAAGTAAAGCTACTCCATCAACGGATAGCCAGAATGGTCTTATCCGTTGAGGCTACAAACACTAGATTTCTACTTAAGTGTTTTGTTTAACTTATCATCAAACTAATACACATATTCCTAACAATCTCCCCCTATTTATGTCTACTAGAATTGTAGGCATAAATTTGGGTTTAACTTGATGATAACAAAACACTTAACAAATATATGAACTGAAATCAAGTAGAAATTCAAAAGTGCTGCAAAAGTGTATGTACTGAGATAGAATTGAAGAATTACATTATTTCCAAGATGCTCCTTTAGTGAGCAAATTATTTTCTTTTCCTTTGATCCCTTGTTTTCTTCCCTAGCCTCCTGTCATTTTCCTCTACTTGGAGTTGGAGTTGTCTGTAGAATTCAGCTTCATCTTCTTCACTGATATCCAACTTAGATTGCATGTCCTTGAGAGTTTCATTACTGGCAATTTTAAGCTGGTCTTCAAGTCTGAAAAATCTTCTGACTCCTTTATTGTCTCTGAACTCCATCAACCAATGAGGTGATTTATGAATTGTAATTCCATGCTCAGGGATGAGTAATGTTCTAGGCAAGGAATTAGACTCCCACCAAGTTTTCCTTATGCTGGCAATCTTGTTGAGAATCTCAGTTTTGGCAGTCCTGGTAAAGCCAGAATCCCTTTTGATAGCTGAGTAGACGCCTTCATTCAGAATTCTTTGAAGAGGCCAAGTCCTTTCCTCACTTCCTTTATACTTGAACACTAGCCTTTCTGGGAGCTGTTTGTATGCACTTATTCCCCTTACTTCCTCCAGCTCATCCAGATAGAGTTCAATATCTGTAAACTCTTTTATGTCACAAATGTGAACATAATCATCCTTTGAGGCTTGTGGCTTAGGCTTAGGTTTATATTTCTGAGTGAATTTACTTGAGGTTGGGGAGGTGTTGATTTGGATTTTCTTTTCAGTTTCTTTGGTGGTGGAGAGGTAGTTAGGAAGGTAGGCAAGTTGATGGTGTCCCAATCAATAGGTTCCTCTTTAGGGATGATTGGTTCACCATGGACATTTATACTAGGATCAGCAACAAAAGGTTCAGGAATGGAAGGTAGTGGTTTAGATTTTGATTGGGTTTCCACAGTGTCATCTCACTCTTCCTTTTTGCATTGGCCTTCTTTCTGTTCCCTTTCTGCCATTCCTTTCTTTCTTTCCTCCACACTCTCACCATTCCCATTCCCCATCCACATTTCTGCTTTCAATCTTGTCTTCTTCACTCTTGTCTTCAATCTTCTTCTTTTTTCAGTCTGACTTGACTTTAGCTATTTTTCAAGCTTTGCTTGTGCTCTTTTGTCAGCCTTCAGCTTTTTAGCTTCTTCCTTTAACCTCATGGTTTCTTCCCTCTTGGCTTTTGAGAATTTGGGATGTCCTTGCATCACATAGATACTCTTTCCCTCTCTATAAATGATAGCCATATTCATTTTTCCACTACATCATTGGTCTCTTTGTGCTTTATGATGCTACCACCCAAAACTTTGTCTTCATCAGGTTTTGGAAGAGGAAAATGCACTTCTTTTAGTTGACCAAAGTTTAGAGGGTTCTTTGTAGAGTCCATGTTGAATCTAGTGGATGGCTTGAGTACCATGGGTTTCAAATTCCTGAAAGAAGTTTCTCCAACCTTATTCCTCCTTACTGGCTTGTGCTCCATAATGATTGGCTCAACTTTGTGCTATGTTTCACAGATAATGATTTTGAAGTTGTAGAGCCAAACACGTTGCATCCTTTCATCAATTTTTTCCTTTGCTCCTTCACCTTCATCTCAGCTGCTGCTAGCTGGATTAGATCAATTCCATCAAGCTTTCCTTTGATTTGAAGTGTTGGAGAAGTAGTGATGGTAGGAACTAGCACTTTGGATATTTGAATGTTTGTAGATGGCTCCCCTCCCCCTTCCACTTTATTCTCCCCCTTTTTGTTATCATCAAGGAGAGGTCAAGCCTTGTGCTTTAGCCAGTTGCATGAGAAGACTTGTTTGAGACTGTTGATTTTGAAGAATGGTGACCACAGAGTTTTCAATAACTTGAACTCTGTCCTCCAATTTGGCCAGCTCTTTTCAGCATCTGATTCTCTTCTTAGTCTCAGTAACAAGTCCTGCATGGTACCATAGGGCATGATGAATCCAGCTTCTCAGAATTGTAGGACTTCAAGTCAGCTATATCCTTCTTGAGTTCATCCACACTCAGATTCTGTCTTAATTGTTGTAGCTTCATGAGATGTAGAGAATCTAGGTGGGCTTGAAGAATAGCCTTGGTACCAGCATTGGAGGTCTGAATGGCTTTTGGATAGACATGATTGTTTGACTAAGGATACATTGAATTGCCTGGTGTAGACTCCTTTGTCAATGCCCATTCAGGTAAATCTGGAATAGAACTTGGGCCTTCATCTCCCCCTAAGTTCATGCTTCCATCAAATGAACAGAGTCATCATCATTAGAATTTACTCCAAATTCTTCAGATGGCTCACCAGCTGTAGAAGGCATCAAGTTGACAGCAGTTTATCCCTTTGTAGAGATTCTGAAGTATGTACTAGATTTAAAGTCTTTTCTGCCTCCTCATTGCCCTGAGTAGCCAACAATTGATAGGCTGACACAGGATGAGTAAAAGTGTCAGCATCCAAGGAAATGTTATCAATTACAGCTTTGTAATGTTGCTGAAATTGTCTTTCCTTTTCAGCATCATCCACAATCATTGACTCATTAGCAATGGCTGGATCCACCCTTATACCTTCTGTACCTGCTTTTCTCTCAATTTCTCTCTTTTCTTGCATCAGGGGCTCCCCCTGGCTCACACTCCTCACACCCTCACCTTCACCTACTAAGGTGGCACTCCTCTCACTTTCTTTTGCCATGCTGGAAGAAATAGCATGCATATTTAGACTCTCAAGCTCTCCTTTTGCCTGGGAGCAACCCAGCCTCTCACTCAAATTTTCACTCCCTTCCCTCAATCCTAGGAGTGATTGTACAGTAACCATGTCTTCTACACTTGGAATTGATCAGTTTTTTGTGTAGAGACTATCAACGGATAGGGAGTATCCGTTGAAGTAGAACTGATGGTATCAACGGATAACTGCTGTTAAGCTTATCCGTCGAAGAACAACCACTTGTCAACGGATGAGGAATATCCGTTGAAGAGGAAAAGAAGTAGAAATTGAAAGTGACATAATTGTTGAATCTGTGTGGATTGATTTTAATTTAGGTGACACAGATTCTTCAACTAAGTCTGAAAGAATTGGCTGATGATCCAACAAATCATCTAAAAGATGATGATCACCAGTATTTGAGTGGGGCTCCTCCCTGAGTTGTAAAGAGGGAGAATCAGGAATTGATGTGAATATCATGTCCACATCCAGAGATGGTGATGGAGAATTTGGTGATTGATGTGTGTCAATTTTGAGAGAATGGGGCTGTGACTCCATATTTGTTGGAGTCACATCAAGCTGAATTTGAGAAGGCATAGATACATGGGTGTATCTGTGCAGTGTGTGCACCCTGTGTGGAAACTGAGGTTTTGACCCTCTTTCTTCTTGTAAAGGCTTTTACAGGTGAGTGTGTGGCTTCAGTGTCCCTCCCTCTTTTGTTCTGTGTCCCTGGTTGGGGACTATTTTCAATAGCTGCACCCTTTTGGGAGGATGCAACTAGGGATGAGTTTGAATCCTTTTCAACCACCACAGTCTTTTGAGAAACTGTGGCTTGGCTAGCTGGGGTACCACTCACCTCTCCTACCTTATCCTGGGGGTTTCTTGATGTTCACCCCTCCCCTCACCACTCACACCCTGTTCACTCCCCTCAGGGTTTATGGTAGTTGTTACAACTGTTGTCTTTTGAGAAACAACAGAGGTGGCTTTCTTTAACTTTGGTCTTGAAACTTTAGGTTTGGTGGCCTTGGTAGGAATCTGTTGGGACAAAGACACAGATTCCATGGCCACACTTGAAGGCAAAGAAATAATGGGGTTAGAAGTAGTAGGAGTTGAAGAAATATTTACCTCACTTACCTGAGGTGCATTCATGATTGGTAAATAACCAATGGCACCTGATTGTTGAGGTTAATTCTCAAAAGGTCTGCAAGGACCCTTTTCTCTTGTGCCCAGCATTGAGTTTATTACTCTCATTGGTTATGACCAAACCTTCAGCAACATGGTTAGCCAATAACATAAAGAATCTAGCATAGTAGATGTTATGAGGTCTATTAGCTTTTACCTAACCTGGTACCCAATTCTAGCATAACATAGTTGCTAAAATTAAAATACCTATCAGAAACTAGCATATAGAGCATATTAACAAGAGATGAAGTTATTGCATCAAAATTACTAATTTTCCCAGAGAAAACCTTGATAAAGGCATCACCAAGAAAACTCCATTCTTTCCTAAGGCCTTTTCTTCTAATACTCCCTAAACTAGCAGAATCAAAATAGCCTATGGAATCTAACATGCTAGATACATCATTATCAGTGTGTGGTGTCATGGCATTGTTCTCAGGTAGTTTGAAAAACTGTATATCATCACAGTTAATACAGTAATCTTTACCTTTGAGAGAAAGTGATGGTCATATCAGTGGGGAACTCTGCAGTTGTCCAAATCTCCTCAATTACCTCACAGTAAATAGTTGGGGCTTCCAGCATTGCATAGCTTAGTTTGCAGTTTTTGATGAAGTCCATCATCTTGTGATAATCTGAGTGGGCTTCATTCTTTTCCACCAAAGCTACGAAATTGTTTTTCTCATAGACAAATCCAGACTGGGACATTATCTTTACTACTGGTGCCATTGTAGTGGTAGAGGTTGCAGAGAAAAGTTGAGAGTTTTGGGAGAGAAGAGAGTAAAAGCTTTTGAAAAATTGCAAGAAAGCGTAAAGTGAAAATAAGAATTCAAAGGGCTTTTATACTTTCTCTTAAAACAAAGAGAATGATTAAACAATATTTTTAAGTAAATTACAGCCGTTTGAGAATAAAGAAAACTGTATGAATTCTAAAAACTGCCTTTAATACAAATACATACAACTGTGTATATATATGTATCAACGGTTAAGTAAAAGAATCAACGGCTGTGACTTACTTAAAATAACTGATGTGACACTTCAACAGATGAGGTAAACAGTTATCCGTTGAAGATTAACACAGTTTTATCCGTTGAAGGATAAAATTACCAGAAATGTATTTGTCTTTCAACGGATAATGAACATCCGTTGATAGAACAATTTTGGCTTTCAACGGATAGGGAATATCCATTGATAGAATAAACTTTACTTAAATCCAACTTTGTTCTTGCAACAAATTCATTTCAGGCTACAAACAAATTACAATAAGGACATGAATTTATGAATAATTAAGCATACCTAGCTCACTTACTAATCTTGTGAATGTTGATTCATCAAGTGGCTTGGTAAATATGTCTGCAATCTTTTTCACTTGGAACAAAATGAAGTTCCACTGTACCATTCATCACATGTTCCCTTATGAAGTGGTACTTGATGTCAATGTGCTTGGTTCTTGAGTGTTGCACTGGATTTTCAGTAATGGCAATGGCACTTGTGTTGTCACAGAATATTGGAATTTTGTCAACATTTAGCCCATAGTCAAATAGTTGATTCCTCATCCACAGTATCTGTGCACAGCAACTACCAGCAGCAATGTACTCAGCTTCAGCTGTTGATGTAGAAACATAATTTTGCTTCTTGCTGAACCATGACACAAGCTTATTCCCTAGAAATTGACAGGTGCCAGTTGTACTTTTCCTGTCTATTTTGCAACCTGCATAATCTGCATCTGAGTAGCCAATTAGATCAAAACCAGACTCTCTAGGGTACCAAATTCCTAGATTTGGAGTCCCTTTGAGATATCTGAAAATTCTTTTAATAGCCACTAAGTGAGATTCTTTAGGGTCAGCTTGAAATCTAGCACAAGACATGTAGAAAACATTATATCAGGTCTACTAGCAGTTAAATATAGAAGTGAGCCAACCATGCCTCTATAACTTGTAATGTCCACAGACTTTTCAGCCTTGTTTAATTCAAGCTTGGTGGCAGTGGCCATGGGAGTTTTTGCAGATGAACAATCCATTAAGTCAAACTTCTTTAAAAGATCATAAATATATTTAGTTTGACTAATGAAAATTCCACCACTAACTTGTTTAACTTGTAAACCAAGAAAATAAGTTAGCTCTCCCATCATGCTCATTTCATATTTACTTTGCATTAACTTAGCAAACTTTTTACAAAGCTTATCATCTGTAGAACCAAATATAATATCATCTACATAGATTTGAACAAGTATTGTAGAGCCATTAACATTTCTAAAGAAAAGAGTTTTGTCAACAGTACCTCTTGTGAAGTAATTATCTAGGAGAAATTTTGACAAAGTCTCATACCAGGCTCTAGGTGCTTGCTTTAGTCCATAGAGTGCTTTCAACAGATAATACACATAGTCTGGAAAATTTGGATCTTCAAATCCTGGAGGTTGGCTTACATAAACTTCTTCCTCCAATTCTCCATTCAGAAATGCACTCTTGACATCCATTTGATAGACTTTGAAATTGGCATGGGCTGCATAGGCTAGAAAGATTCTGATGGCTTCAAGTCTTGCAACTGGAGCAAATGTCTCATCAAAATCTATTCCCTCTTGTTGAGAATAGCCCTTGGCAACCAATCTAGCTTTATTCCTTATGACAATGCCATTTTCATCCATCTTGTTTTCTGAATACCCATTTTGTGTCAATAGAGCTCTTGTTCTTGGCTTGGGTACCAGCTTCCATACCTTGTCCTCTCAAATTGGTTTAGCTCCTTGCATTGCTAAAATCCAATCTGGATCCAATAGAGCTTCTTCACTCTCTTAGGTTCCTCCTGTGATAGAAAACTACTGTATAGACATTCATCTTGAGTAGCCCTTCTAGTCTGCACCTTAGATGTTGCATCACCAATGATCAATTCAAAAGAATGATTCTTGGTCCATTTCCTTGAGGTGGTATATTCGCTGTACATGAGGTTGCCTCAGTATTGTCATGATGTAAGATAGAGTGTTTGATAGTTGAAACTCCCCTGAGTTACTATCCTTTGAAAGGAACTGGGAGTTCTAATCAACTGATGAAGTAAATGTGATTATCAGTTGAATAGACTATGATCAAGGATGCTTCATTATGTACTTCAACGGATAATGCACTTTGTCTTTCAACGGATGCTGCATTACTTCTATCAACGGATGCTGAATTATGACTTTCAACTGATGCAGCATTTTGTGCATTATCCAAAGGCAGATTTTGAATCCTTTTCGAGGTGCCTTCTCCATCATTCTCATCTTCACTATCATCACAATATATCTCAATGTTGTCAAATTTGAGTCCTTCATGATGTCCCTCATCTGTTAGTCCATCAATCTTTTTATCATCAACACAACATGCACAGATTCCATAACAATGTTGGTTCTTAGATTGTAGACCCTATATGATTTTCCAGCAGAATAACCAACAAATATCCCTTCATCAGCCTTTGCATCAAACTTTTTGTGATCAGGTTGATTCCTTAGAATGTAGCATTTGCAACCAAAGACATGAAGGTTTAAGGTTGGTTTTCTTCTCTTGAACAATTGATAGGGAGTCATGCCTTTTGCCTGATTGATTAGAGAAATATTCTGAGTGTAACATGCACAGTTAACAGCCTCAGCCCAAAAATATGTTGGGAGTTTTGACTCTTCAAGCATTGTTCTTGCAGCTTCAATTAGTGATCTGTTCTTCCTTTCCACCACACCATTTGTTGTGGAGTCCTTGGAGCTGAGAACTCATGCATGATCCCATTTTCTTCACAGAACAACCTCATGGTAGAATTCCTGAACTCAGTTCCATTGTCACTCCTGATATTCCTTACTTTGAAATCTGGATGATTGTTGACTTGCTTGATATGATTGATAATGATTTCACTAGCTTCATCCTTTGATCCAAGAAAGTAGGTCCATGAAAACTTTGAGAAATCATCTACAATCACTAGGCAATATCTTTTCCTTGAAATTGACAATACATTGACTGGTCCAAAAAGATCCATGTGTAGCAGTTGTAATGGTTCATCAATTGCTGATTCAAGCTTCTTACTGAATGATGCTCTCTTTTGCTTTCCTTTCTGACAAGCATCACACAGTCCATCCCTTGAGAATTCCACTAGAGGCATTCCTCTAACTAAGTCCTTTTTGACTAGATCATTCATTGTCTTGAAATTCAGATGGGACAGCTTCTTGTGCCATAGCCAACTTTCATCTTGAATTGCTTTGCTGAAAAGACAAGTAATTGATTCTGCTCTGTAGATTTGAAGTCAGCCAAGTACACATTCCCTTTATAAACTCCAGTTAGAACCACTTTATTGTCCTTCTTACTTGTGACAACACAGGCTTCAGATTGAAGGAAATAGTATTCCCTCTGTCACTAGTTGACTGATGCTCATAGATGTGTTTGAGACATCAACTAATGCAACTTCATCAATGAGACATTTTCTTTGAAATCAAGCCATATCCCATAGTGAACCTTTGTTGTCATCTCCAAAGGTTATGCTAGGGCCAGCTCTCCTCTTGAATTCTGTGAGCAGGGTGAAATCTCCTGTCATAGTGCCTTGAACAACCACTGTCCAAGTACCATAGATTCCTTCTTTTTCCCTGCACACAAAAAAATCAAATCAAGTTGATTTTGGTACCCAAGTTTCCTTGGGTCCAGCCTTGTTAGTCTTTTTCCTAGACTTCATACTTCCTGCATCTTTTGACTTAGGTAACTTTGGGTCAACCTTGGTCTCAGATGTAGTTGGTTGAAGTGTAGGGTTAGTCACAGAATCATTTAGCACATTTGGTTGAATTTGATAAGGCATAGATTGTGCAAACATATTATTCCACATAGGCATGTTGTATGGCATTTGAGGCATACTGAATGCAGCAAAATAAGGATTATTAACATATGGCATGTTTGCAAAATGTGCATGAGGATTCTGTTGAGACATAACAGGCATAGCATGCAGAGGTGACATAGACATGTTAGGCATGGAAGGAGTTAAAGGCATGGGAGCATTCTTAACAGACTTGCAGTTAGCAGATAGATGATTAACACTTTTACAATGCACACAACTTTTTCTAGGAGCATACTTATCAGGTGTGTAATTGTTGTGTTTGTTAATCCCTACCTTCCCATTTCTATTAGATTTCCTTTTAGTTTCCTTTTTATCCTCAACCAACTTAAGCCTATTTTTCAACTGATCTAAAGTCATGTGTCCTATATTCACCTTACTGGCATCTTTGGATGTGCTAGCTTCTTCTTTGACAAAGTTCTTGGAAGTTGAACCAAACTTCTTATTGAGATTTTTCAAATTGTTCTTTTTAATCACTTGCCTGTTTTAATTGATGAGCCTTCAACGGATGCTCCTTTTCTTCCTTCAACGGATAACTTTCATCATCCGTTGACAATCCATCAATTAATTATACTTCCTTTTTTTTTTCTTCCAGGCATTCTCACAGAGTGATTCAATTCCCTGAACCTTGACAATCTGAGCACTAACATCCCTAGATGTTTTCCAGGCCTTGATTACATCTTTGCTCACGTTCTAATTGTTTAGAAAGAATTTCTACTTTCTTAACAGATTCTTCTAGTTCACTCTCAACAGATAAGCATTTGATTTTAATCTTTTCAAGCTCAATTACCTTACCCTCTAACACAGCATTCCTATCACTTAAAAACAAATTATTCTCTTTAATTCTTGTGTTTTTTTAGCTAGTGATTTAAGGGAAACACGCAAATGATATAATTCATTGGACATATCATTTATAGCTTCATTGCATTCAATTTTAGAAAGCTGAGAGAGGTCAGTAGTAATTACCTGGTTGCTTGATGAACTAGTTTCATTTTCCAGAATTAGCCATCAGGGCTAGGTTGACATATTCCATATCATCATCTTCATTGGCTCCATCCGCTGCCCAGTCATCCTGAGTCAGAAAAGCTCTTTCCTTTTGTTTGAGCAAATCGAAATATTTCTTTTTGTAATCCACTTGCTCAAATTTCTTCTTTCAGAAGTTGGCTTTCTGCACTCATTTGCAAAGTGTCCACTTATGCCACAGTTATAACATTTGAACTTAGATTTGTCCACCATGTTCTTGTTTGACTTAGTGAATCTAGCATTTTTTTGAATTTCATCTTTGCAAACCTCCTGGCAGAAAAGCAAGATGTTCAATCAACATCAATCAGAGTCATCTTGACTGGAATGTCTTCAACCTCAGCTACTTGCTCATTTCCCTTGCTTGATTCTGATTTGCTTGTGCAATTTTGAGACTTGGCATTGTCTTTTCTTCATTGCCTGGCTTCAGATCTTCTCATTGTCAGCTACAAGTGCAACTGATCCACCTTTTATCTTTCCCTTTCCAACAGCTCATCTTGCTCCATCTCAAGTTCATAGGTCTTCAAAATTCCCATATAATCTTTCAAGTATGAAGTCCTTATAATCTTGAGAATTCCTTAGTGAAACAGTCATAGGCTTTCCATTCCTTGTAGAGACCTCAGAAATTTTAAGTTGGAATCCTGACTTGGTACACCTCCTGCCATACAGCTTCAATCATTCAACAGTTTCTGAAATCTATTGAAGGTATCATTCAGTGATTCCTCATGCAAATGAAAAGTATTCATACTGTTGAATGAGAAGCTGCATTTATTTTCTCTAACTTGTTCAGTACCTTCACAGATAAGTTGCACAGTATCCCAAATTTCCTTAGCAGTTTGGCTGTTAATGACATTATCAAACATATCTTGATCTAGGCCATTAAACAGAATGTTCATGGCTTTCTTGTCCTTGTGAACCTCTTCAATATCTTCATCAGTCCATTCTGCTTTTGGCTTGGGAATAGACTGTCCAACAGCAACTGTGGCAGTTGCAGCTGTGGCCACCTTGTGAGGGATGTGAGGACCATTTTCAATGCAGTTGATGTAGCTTTCATCTTGAGAGAGAAGATGTAGATGCATCTTCACTTTCCAGTGATGATAATTATCTCTTTCCAGGATTGGAATCTTTACACCAATATCCTTCTTACTCATGATGTTAGTAGAATAGATCTTTAAACTCTTTGTAAGTTAAGAGCTTGCTCTGATACCAATTGTTATTCCCAAGGAACTAACAATGAGATTTACAGAAGGGGGTTGAATGTAAATCTCAAAACTTTTTCAAGTTTTGAGCAGTTTCAAAGGCTAAGTGTTTTGATGAACAGTTGTGTGAATTGCTTTGAGCAGGTGCAGACAGATATATATTCAAGACACAAATGTAAAGAACACAAAGCTTTAAAAACTTTTCTGGTGGATTTGTTGTTCCACCAGAGATGTGTATTTCAGAAAATCTGTGATTCAAAGAATTGATCACAGCTGCGTCCTAGTACAAACTAGATGATTTTCTCTCTGGATTTTTCTAAACAGCTCTGGAAAATTCACCATCTAATTACTAGCTGCAACTTGGTTTATATCACCAAGTTTACAAGTGAAGACAAAATAAAATACAATTAAAAGTTTTCATATGTTTCTTCTTCATTTCTCTATCCAATGCAATCTAGGATAATCTGTGAATCTTTGAATACTTCCTTGTTTGCACCAGAATGGAAATGCTGCATTTTCTTGATTCCTCCAAGAGGCTACCACATTCCAATTGTCTCTGTCAACCCATGTGCCTCTGTCAGCTTATGAATTGTCACTGTCAACTGCTATTGAACTGAGCATCCTTGAAGCTTTCATCCGTTGATGGCTTTATCCGTTGATGCTTTATTAGTTGAAGCTTTATCTGTTGATGCATTAGCAGTTGAAGCTTTATCCATTGATGCATTAGCAGTTGAAGCTTTATCCGTTGATGGATGTTATCCGTTGAAGCTTTAGAGACATCCGTTGAAGCTTTGTTTCTCATCCGTTGAGGGCCTTTAATTTATCAGTTGATACTACTTCATTTATACAAAATTACAAGGCATGAAATATTTACAATTAGCCCTCATATTTGCATATCCACTAGTAGTCAACATGACTTATAATTTCCCACAACTTCTAAAAATTATAACTTAAATACAGAAACTGAAATGTGCTACAATACTAAACTTATTTCTAAGTAAAGCTACTATATCAACGGATAGCCAGAATGGTCTTATCCGTTGAGGCTACAAACACTAGATTTCTACTTAAGTGTTTTGTTTAACTTATCATCAAACTAATACACATATTCCTAACATATCATACCCTGATATACCCTAGTGATATACATGAGTTTCCTTACGTTGTTATTCAAGTGTTTAACCATCATTGATTATGATCTTGTTTTATCAAATTATATGGTTTATCATATTTGAACTACTTTAGAATTGGATAGTTTTTTATATATATGGACCAGATTCGTGGTCAGATCATATTCAATGGTCAAGTTAGGCCAAATGTGTGTCGTGGATCCAGTAGTTAAAGCAGTGTTGTGTGCTTTGCTCGGGGTTAGTGCGTGACTGATCAGCAACCTAACCTTGGTTTTAAAACTTAAATGAATATCCATTCCTACTGATTAGATAAACAGAAACTTGTTTCCTCTGAATCATCTCATTTGATCATGGTTTAACCTCAGTTATCGTTATTTTGACTTGCTGAGCTAGTTAGCTCACTCTTGCGAATTTTTTATAAATTTTACAGTTAAAAAGGATATGGATGATAGTGAAGTCCCCCTCAGTCCCAAAGTGCGATCTAGGATTCCAGTTTGAGTTGGATCGAGCTAGCAGGAACTTCATATGGTAGTGAGATAATAGATTGTAAGAATACTTTTATTATCAGTTGTAAATTAAATTAGTTGGGATTTGATACATTGTAATAAAGTTAAGGTTGTGGCTTATTTCATACTTTAACTTGTCGCGATCCATGGTTGTGTAAAGCAGGGTCATTGCAAATAATATTTCTTATACAGGTTTATATTTTGTATATGTGTTGGGACCCCAACTTTTGACCCGGGTTTGGAGGGTGCCACAATAGATGCACCTACATCTTCTTTCACAAGATGAAGCTTATGTGGACTGCATTGAGAGAGGTCCTCATGTTCCTATGAGAGCCACTACAAGAAAATGAGCCATCAGTTCCAAAGCCCAAACATGAATGCTCTGATCCAGACATTGAACAAGTCAGGAAAGATAAAAAGGCAATGAACATACGGTTTAATGGTGTTGATTGTGATATGTTTGACAACATCATAAACTGCAAAACAGCAACAGAGGGTTGGGACACAATTCAAATTATTTGTGATGGAACTGGGCAAAGTAAGAGAGAACAAAATGCAGCTCTTGATTCACCAATATGAGCATTTTTACTGTGAATAAAGTGAGTCACTCACTGATATATTTAGTAGATTTCAAAAGCTACTGAATGCTCTCAAGTTGCATGGAAGGGTCTATCAAACAAAGACTCAAACCTTAAATTCTTTAGATCTCTACCAAAGGAATTGAAGCCCATGACAGTCTCTTTAAGAAACTCTCAAGATTACAAGGAATTCACCTTCGAAAGACTGTATGAAATTCTAAAAACCTATGAGCTTGAAATAGAACAAGATGAAAAGATGGATAAAGGAAGGAAGAAAAGGAGGATCCATTGCACTAGTTGCTGAGAAGAAAAGGAAAAAGAGATGAAGGTTGAAGCTATAGAATCTGTATCAAATTCAAGGGTCTGTGAAAGCAAGGGTAAAGGGCTGGTAGCTAAAAATGAAGAACAGTTGAGCCAAGATGACATGGATGACATAGATGAGCATCTTGCTTTTCTATCCAGAAGATTTTCCAAGCTCAAATTTAAGAAAAATTTTGGAGCAGCTAAGTCAAACAGAAACATGGTTGATAAGTCTAAATTTAAGTGTTTCAAAGAAGTTTGAGCCTGTTGATTATAAGCAGAAATATTTTGAGTTGCTCAAGCAAAAGAAAAGGGCTTTCATTATACAAGAAAATGACTGGGCTACAGATGGATTGGATGAAGATGAAGAAACAAACTATGTCAACCTAGCCCTAATGGACAAATCAGATGAAGCAGAAGTTAGTTCATCCAGTAATCAGGTAATCACCACTAACCTAACACATTTAACTAAGTCTGAGTGCAATAATGCCATCAATGACATGTCTACTGAGCTGTATCATTTGCGTGTAACTCTTAAGTATCTCACTAAGGAAATTGCTAAAATTAAAGAAAATAATTTGTTTTTAAGTGAGAGGAATAATGTGCTAGAGTCTCAATTCATTGAGTTGAAAAATTGAGAATTGAATGTAAAACTGCCAAGGATGAATTAACTGAATCTTTAAAAAAAGAAGAGATTTTAAGAAAGCAACTTGAATGAGAACAAGAAGTGATTAAGGCATGGAAATCATCTAGAGATGTCCACACTCAAATCACTAAAGTTCA
This sequence comes from Apium graveolens, assembly GCF_009905375.1. Taxonomy (NCBI): domain Eukaryota; kingdom Viridiplantae; phylum Streptophyta; class Magnoliopsida; order Apiales; family Apiaceae; genus Apium; species Apium graveolens. The sequence continues at coordinate 303,454,734 of NC_133651.1, forward strand.
AGGTATAGAATCTTTTTGTGATGCAGCCTGGAAAAATAACAAGGAGAAGTTTGATTCCAATCTGGTTGAAGGACTTTCAACGGATGTGGATCTGACGGATGATGAAAATTATCCGTCGAATAATCAAAAGAATTATCCCTCGAAAGACATTGAGCCACATCCGTTGAATGTAAGTAAGCCAGTTAGCAAAGCTAAGCTAGCTAAATTGAATGATAAATATGGATCAGTTTCTAAAAACTTTGTTCCATGAGAATCAAGTCAAGAGAAAAGAAAAGAGAGTTAATGTTGGTCATCTGTCTATCAAACAATTGAATGAGAGATAGGAAAAGATTGAGGTTAAAACAGAATCAAAAAGGAAAAATAATAGAAATGGGAAGGTAGGAATTAACAAACATAACAACTACACACCTGATAAATAGGCTCCTAAAAAATCTATGTTAAGTGTGGTAGTGTTAATCATCTGTCTGTTAATTGCGAACTTATTAAGCCTGCACCCATGTCTGCACCTTCCTCTTTTCCCAACATGACTGTTATGCCTCCAATATCTATGAATGTTTTTCCTGCACAGAATCTGAATGCACAATTTGCTAATATGCAATTTGCACCTAATCATTATTATGTTATATTTAGTATGCCTCAAATGCCATTTAGCATGCCTTAATGGAATAACATGTTTGCACATAGCATGCCTTTTCATGTTAATCAAAATATGCATGATAATTCTACTTCAATGAATGGTTTCAAAGGTCCAACTCAAATGACAAAGGATGAATCTGAGATACCCAAGTCAAATGAGATCAAACCTAAGAAACCAAAGAAAAAGGCTAACAAGGCAGGACCCAAGGAAACTTGGGTACCAAAATCAACTTGATTTGATTTTAATATGTGCAGGGAAACAGAAAGAATCTTTGGTATCTGGATAGTGGTTGCTCAAGGCACATGACTGGAGATTCTACCCTACTCACTGAGTTCAAGGAAAGAGCTAGCCCAAGTATCACTTTTGGAGATGACATCAAGGGTTATACTATGGGATATGGATGGCTTTCAAAGGATAATGTCATCATTGAAGAGGTTGCCCTAGTGGATGGACTCAAGCATAATCTGTTGAGCATCAGCCAGTTTTGTGATAAGGGCAACTCAGTTACTTTTAATGCAGAACCTGTGTTGTGACTAACAAGAAGAACAATAAAGTGGTTCTCACTGGAGTGTGAAAAGGCAATGTGTATCTAGCTGACTTCAACTCAATAAATGCAGAATCAGTAATTTGTCTTCTTAGTAAATCAAGTCAAGATGAAAGTTGGATATGACACAAGAAGCTATCCCATCTAAACTTCAAGACCATGAATGAGCTAGTCAAGAAAGAATTGGATAAGGTATTCCTCAAGTAGAGTTTTCAAAGGATGGATTGTGTGATGCCTGCCAAAAAGGAAAGCAGATTAAAGCATCATTCAGAAAGAAGCTTGAATCATCTATTGAAGAACCTTTACAGCTACTTCACATGGACTTATTTGGACCAGTAAATGTGTTATCTATCTCAAAGAAGAGATATTTCCTAGTAATTGTGGATGATTTTCAAAGTTTTCTTGGACATATTTTCTTAAGTCCAAAGATGTGGCTAGTGAAATCATCACCAATCACATAAGGCAAGTTAACAATCATCCTGACTTAAAGGTTAGAAGAATCGGGAGTGATAATGGAACTGAGTTCAAAAATTCTATGATGAAAGTGTTTCGTGAAGAGTATGGAATCATGCATGAGTTTTCTGCAGCAAGAACTCCACAACAAAATGGAGTGGTGGAAAGGAAGAATAGATCACTTATTGAAGCTGCAAGAACTATGCTTGAAGAATCAAGGCTTCCAACTTACTTTTGGGCAGAGGCTATGAATACAACATGTTATACTCAGAATATCTCCTTGATCAATCAAGCAAAAGGCATGACTCCATATCAGATATTCAAGAATAGGAAGCCAACTCTAAATTTTCTTCATGTCTTTGGATGCAAATGCTACATTCTAAGGAATAAAGCTGAACAGCATGGAAAGTTCGATGCTAAAGCAGATGAAGGAATTTTTGTTGGATATGTTGTTAGAAAGCATATAGAGTCTACAATCTCAGAACAAACATTGTCATGGAATCTGTACATGTTGTGTTTGATGATAAGAAGATTGAAGGACTAAAAGATGAAGGTTTCCATGATAGCCTCAAATTTGATAATGTTGAGATGATTAGTAATGACAGTGATGATGATAGTGATCAAGAAACAGTGGCTAGGGATAATGCAGAAAAGACTATCTCCAATGATGCACAAAATTCAGCATCAGTCGAGCTACATAATGCATCATCCGTTGTTAGACAATCAGCTTCATCCATCGAGATACAAAGTGCATAATCCTTCGGAACAATGAGAGAAGCTGAGAGTCAAAACAGATCACTTACAGAAAGAACTCTTTCTTCAAATTAAAGATTCACAAACTCAGGGGGGTTTCTTCTAATCAAAACTCAGTTACACATCAAGATAATTATGAGGCCTCTTCATCAAGAGCTAATCTACCATAACAGAGAAAATGGACTAGAGATCACCATTTTGAGCTCATCATTGGTGATGCATCTTCTAGAGTTCAAACAAGAAAAACAGCTCAAGAAGAATGCCTATATAGCAACTTTCTCTCAAAGAAAGAACCAAAAAGGTAGAAGAAGCTCTGTTGGATCCTGATTGGGTTCTAGCTATACAGGAGGAGCTAAACCAATTTAAAGGAACAACGTAAGGAAGCTGGTACCCAAGTCTAAAGGAAAGAATCCAATTGACACCAAGTGGGTATTCAGAAACAAGATGGATGAAAATGGCATAGTTATCAGGAATAAGCTAGATTGGTTGCTAAGGGCTATTGTCAACAAGAAGGACTAGATTTTGATGAGACTTTTGCTCATGTTGCAAGACTTGAAGCCATCATAATTTTCTTAGCCTATGCAGCCCATGCCAATTTAAAAGTCTATCAATGGATGTCAAAAGTGCCTTTCTGAATGGAGATTTGGAGGAGGAAGTATATGTCAGTCAGCCTCCTGGTTTTGAAGATCCAAATTTTCCAGAATATGTCTACTATCTTTTGAAAGCACTTTATGGATTGAAGCAAGCACCTAGAGCCTGGTATGATACTTTGTCAAAGTTTCTCTTAGAAAATCACTTCACAAGAGGTACTGTTGACAAAACTTAATTCTTTAGAAATGTTAATAGCTCTAGCATACTTGTTCAAATCTATGTAGATGATATTATATTTGGCTCTACATATGAAAAACTTTGCAAAATGAGCATGATGGGAGAACTAACTTACTTTCTTGGTTTACAAGTTAAGCAAGTTAGTGATGGAATTTTCATTAGTCAGACCAAATATATTTATGATTTTTTGAAGAAGTTTGATCTAATGGATTGCACATCTGCAAAAACTCCCATAGCTACTGCAACTAAACTTGAATTAAACACTACTGAAAAGTTTGTGGATATTTCAAGCTATTGAGGCATGGTTGGCTCACTTTTGTATTAACAGCTAGTAGGCCAGATATAATATTTGCTACTTGTCTTTGTGCTAGATTTCAGGTTGATCCTAGAGAATCTCATTTAATAGCTATAAAGAGAATTTCTGATATCTCAAGGGAACACCAAAACTTGGCATTTGGTACCCTAGAGATTTTGGTTTTGATCTAACTGGTTATTCAAATGCAGACTATGCAGGGTGCAAGATTGATAGAAAAAGCACTAAAGGAACCTGTCAATTTCTAGGAAACAAGCTAGTATCCTGGTTCAGTAAAAAGCAAAATTCAGTCTCTACTTCTATAGCTAAGGCTGAATATATTGCTGCTGGCAGTTGTTGTGCACAAATTCTATGGATGAAAAACCAATTGTTGGACTATAGTCTGCAAGTGGATAAAATTCCTATTTTATGTGATAACACAAGTGCAATTGCCATTACTGAAAATCCAGTACATCATTCAAGAACAAAGCACATAGACATCAAGTATCACTTCATTAGGGAACATGTAATGAGTGGTACTGTGGAACTTCATTTTGTTCCAAGTGAGAAGCAACTTGTAGATATCTTTACCAAGCCACTAGATGAATCCACCTTCACTAAGTTGGTAAGTGAGTTAGGTATGCTTAATTACTCTTAAATTATTTGTGATAATTTTGCAAGTTGAAATACAGCCAGAAATTTAATTGACTTTTCTGTTTGGATGAAAATTTGGCTATGTCAAATTTTACATCTCGACGGATGATCCTTATCCATCGAATTTGATCATTCGTCGAAATAGAATAGCTTGGTAAAAATCAATTACTTTTCTGGATTATTTTAAACCCAACGGATAATTACCTTATTCTCATCCGTTGAATTGTCTACATCTTAGACGTTAAAGTTCTGAACATTATCCATCGGATATACTTACAGTCTATAAATATATCACGACGGATAGTTGACAGAATTTTGACAGTTTATTTTACTTTTAAATGGCTAGTTTGGGCAATTCTTATCGGGTCTTTAATTTTTACCTTAAATTTTTATCCCATTTTATCCGAGAATACATAAAAGCCTTACTTCAAGTTTATTTTAGTTGTTATCTTTCTCTATTGCAATTAACTGCTCTCTTCTTCCTCAAAGCAAAATCCTCTTTCTCTCTGCAAATTTCCTTGCTTTAACAATGGCACCAGTAGTCAAGATCATGTCTCAGTCAGGATTCATTTATGAGAAGAACAATTTCGTAGCTCTTGTGAACAAAGAAATTCCAGCCTCTAAGGATTATTACAAAATGATGGATTTTGTGAAGGGATGCAAGCTTAGTTATGCCATGCTGGAATCACCCACAATCTACTGTGAAGTCATGGAGGAGATGTGGACTACTGATGTGTATCAAGCAACTGACAAAATAATAACTCTCTCCATTAAAGGTAAGGAATTTTGCGTTAACAGTGATACTATTCAAGAATGCTTTAAAATTCCTGATAACACTACTACTAAACCATACACAGATGGTGATTTAGTTAGCTTACTTAATTCTATTGGCTATGCACTTCCAACCACTAAGTTAAGTGAGATTAGGAGGCTAGGTCCTAGAAAAGAGTGGAGTTATCAATGTGATGTAGTTACCAAGGTGTTTTCTGGTAAGATAAGCAACTTTGATTCTATTAACACTACCATGTTTAACATGCTCTACATGCTACTTACTGATAGTTACTATAATTTTAGTGATGATATCATGTTTGAGTTAGGTTACAAGTTAGGGGAGATCAAAAAGAGGTGCTAAGCATATTTATTATGCTAGATTCTCTATAATTATTGTTAACCATATTTGTGAGGATCTTGTGATTGAGTACCCAACCAATAAACTGGATTGTTGGGTTCAAGAAAGAAGAGTAATTGCAGATTTAAACAGGGATGATCACCACAAGGAAGTACCTCTTGTTTATTTGCCTATCATGGAGGGCCCTCAGGTAAGTGAGGTAAATACTTATATCTCTACTCCTTCCATCTCTCAAGTTTTTTTTCCATTGACTGTGGCTATGGCATCTATATCATCGACCCAACAGATGCCTACCCAAGCCACAATATCCAAAACTTCAAAAATCAAATCAAAGAAACCACACTTTAGTGTCTCTCAAAAGATGCCAGTTTCAAAAGCCACCAAAACCAAATAGGGGAGTGTGAAGGGTGTTAAGGTTGGTGAGGGATAGGGTGAACATAAAAGAAACCCTAAGAATAATAATGTTGAGGTGAGTGTACCCAAACCTAGCCACACCACAGTTTCCCAACAAACTGTGGTGCATAATAAGGAAATTAACACATCTCTAGTTTCATCATCCCAAAAGGATGCTACTATTGAAACAAGCTCCTAACCAGGAGCACATGCCAAAAGGGTTAGGGACACAGATTCACCCCAAACTTATACAAGAAAGAAGAAAGCTAGAAAACTTGGGGATGCACAGGGATCACACACAGTACAAACTGCAGCTAAAGACTCAGTCACTACACCTTCTCAAATTCAGTTTGATGTGGCTCCAATAAATGTGGAGTCACAGCCAAAATCTTTAACAATAGAAGCACCAAACACACAAAGCTCTCCCACCAATTCTCTGAATATGGACATGATTCACACATCACTTTCTAATTCTCCTTCTTTAACTCTGTTGGAAAAGCCAAAATTCAGTGCAAGTGAGCATCATCTTTTAGATGATTTGTTGGCTCACTTGCCAATTCTTTCAGGAAGTTTTGAGACTTCTGTGCCTAAATTATCATCAATCTGCACAGATTCCACAATAGTGTCGACTCCAAACTCCATCATTTCTTCTATTCTGGTGGATATTGTTCATCCGTCGGCTAGTGATTGTATCCCGACGGATGTGTCTAACAGCAGTCATCCGTTGGATATCCTAACTACTACCCCGACGGATGTTCTTCATCCGTTGGTACTCACTACATAAGCTAGTGTAGATGAGCTAGTAGTTGTGCAATCACTCCTAGGATTAAGGGAAGGGAGTGAACAGAGTGAGAAGCTGAGTTGCTCTCAGGCAAATGTAGAGGAACAGAGAGAAATTATGCAGGCTATTTCTTCCAGCCTGGAAAAAGTGAGTGAGGGGAGTTTCACCTTGGTAGGTGAAGGTGAGGGTGTGAGGGTGGTGAGCCAAGGGGAGCCCTTGATGCAAGAAAATAGAGAAAATGAGAGAAATGCAGGTACTAAAATTTGGAAAGAGCCCATTGTAAGTGAGTTAATTGATGTTAATGAGGCTGAAAAGAAACAATTAATTCTTCAAGAATATCAAGTTGTCTTAGATTATGTTTCTTATGAAGCTGAGGCATTTACTCACCATGTTTCAGTTTATCAAGTTCTAGATGAACAGGATAATGTGGCTGCTGAAAGGATGCTAAATTTGGTGTATACAACAATCTCCATGCAAAGAGCCAAAGATGCCATCTCAGCCATGCCACCCACAACTGGTGGTTCTGAAGATATATTTGGGGATGAAGATGATGATGAGGAAGAGTTTATGAAAACAGGGAGAGAAGCAGGCCCTAGCTCTAGGTCAAACATTCCATATTGGGTGTTTTCCAAAGAATGTGATGAGTAACACTTCAAGACTACTCTCTTTCATATCATTCAACAAACTAAGACAGCTCTTCAAGCTACAACCAATGCCAACATCAGGAAGCTTCTTCAAGCACATCTCAATTCTCTTCAACTGTACCAAATTCAATCTCTTCAACACAATATGGATATCACTGAAATTAAAACAGAGATTGATCAAGTCAAGAAGGATGTTTCTGAGAGATTGGATGCTAAATTTCCTAAGACAACCCTGCTTGACATCAACAGACAACTAAGGAAAAACTCTAATCTTTCCAGCAAAGTGGACTCCTTGGACACAAGACTTAAAACTTTAGAAGCTTCCATCACTTCAATTCATTTACATCAAGCTCAACAAACTCAGTTGCTTCAAAATTTAGTTGCTGCACAGACTTCTACCTCTACTCAACTTGATGCTAACAAAAAGGGGGAGAAACACTCAATTGTTCAAGTTAGCCAAGAGGAGCCAACAAGTGAGGGGGAGAATGTGCTAAACATACAAGTCTGTCAAGTAATTATCCCAGAAATTACTTTTCCTAAGCCACCGGTCTTGGACAGCATTGATCTGATCCAGATAACAGCTGCTAAGTTGGAATCAAATCAAAAATTCAAAAAGCTTGATGTTGCAACAGTTGAGAAGGAACTGGATGAAAAATGGAAGAAAATTGATGAAGAGATAGCAAAGAAGTTTGGTCCAATTGAGAAGAAAGACAAGGTCTTTTCTCACTTCTCTCAATTGAGACAAATGTATGTAAACGAAATGAGTCAGGGTAACTTAGAAAAGGGCCAACCTTCCTGTATAAAGTCTCCAAAAGCCAACTTGGTTTTGAAGCCCAAAAGAAATTATCCAAAGTCATCTGACAAGAATCCCTTGGACCTTATATTTGAGAATCCAAGGCCAGATAAAAAGAAGTTGTTGGCAAGGTCCATTGCATTATTCAAATATCCAACTGACTCAGTGCTAAAGAGAAATATTATTAAGATCTACAGGAATGGGAAAGAAATCTGTTTGATGGCTGGACACCCTCAGTTTGCAGAAGCAAAGAAGGAAGAAAAGGAAAGAATCAAGCAAGAAAAGAAGCAAGCTGCTTTAGATGCTAAGAAACTCAAACAGAAGAAAAAGCAAGCTGCTATTGTAGCCAAGCTTCAAGCTGTGAAAACTGCAACAAATATTTCTAAGAAACAACCTGTGGTAACTAAAGATCAAGATCATAAAATGCACACGGAACCTCAACAGAAAAGGAAGTTCAGATACAAAATCCTTCCCAAAAGAATATTGGATTTTGATGATGACAAGATGGAAGATTCCATTCCCAACCAGTCTACATCTACAACTCAAACATCCAAGCCCTCAGTGGTGCATGAGGAATTTAAGGTAGATCCTACAAAGAATTTTCATGGTAAGCCTATAGTTCCCAAGGATGAGCCAATAGACTGGGAAAGTTTGCCTCTTCCTGAACTTAATTTACCAATCTTCAACAAGCTAAAGAAGATAAAGACAAGAGCAATCAAGAAGGTCAAGTCTATGAAACTCAAAACCAAAACCTTAACCAAAGCTCAACCAACTGTCAACAAGGGAGATCTTCTATACATCTGTGATATCAAGGAATTTTCAAATATCAATCTCTACATGGATGAATTAGAAGAAGTGAGGGGAATTGATGCTCACAGAAATCTCCCTGAAAGACTGGTGTTCAAATACAAAAGTGGGAAAGAGATCACGTGGCCCCTTCACAAGATTCTTCAAGAAAATTGTACTGTTTTGATAAAGATCTTCTCATCTTTCAAGAAAAATTTTGGATTCAATGTGACTGCCAAGAAATTGGTTCTAAAGAAGATAGAAGAACTAAGGAGCAGAAAAGCCTCAAATACGCTCCCAAGGACTCTATCAATTCCCTTCACAAGAAATACAATGCACTTGAGGCCTTACTGGCTGATGGAATTCATGGATGATAAAGGTGTTAGGAGATTCTTCAGACTGGATGACCAATTAAGCATCTCAAGCAATGAGACTCTATTGGAAATGCAAGGAAAGCTAGATCTATGAAATGTTAAAGAATTTGAATTTAACAGACAACTCCAAAATCAAATAGAAGAAAATAACTGGAAGCTTGGGAAGAAATCAAGACAATCAAGGAAATAGAAAACATTTGTTCAGACTAGAGGAGCACCTTGATAATGATTGTGAGAACTCTTTGTACACTTTACTTTGTTCAATTTTCAAATAAACTTTAGCAATTACTAGTTTTATCTACCATAATTCAATCTGTACATTTATGATGTTTTGTTATCATCAAGTTTCTCTTAATTTATGGCTACAATTCCAGTAGACATAAATTGGGGGAGATTATTAGAAATATGTTGTGAACTTGATGATAAGTTGAACAAAATACCTTAGTAGATTTAACTTAGTGTTTTTGTAGCTCTCGACAGATGTTCTACAATAGTCCCGACGGATGATCTTTATAGTCCCGGTGGATGACCTCTGAACATCCATCGAGAGTGTAGCTTATGTAACAATAAGTATTGTAGCACATTTCTTCAAATAACAATATTTTAGTTGAGTAGATGTTGTAGGATTCTTTGAGTCCTGTTGACTACTAGATTGATATACGGGATAGGTTGGCTAATTATAAATATAAGATTACTTGTAATTATGTATAAGTGAAATAGAGTCAAGTGATAGAAAGACTCCCGACGGATGATCTACAAAGGTTCCTGACAGATAATCAACAAGGCTCCCGACGGATGACCAACATAGTCCCCGCGGATGATCATAAATTCAAAAGAGCAGTTGACAGTGACAACACAGTCACATGCATCGGGTGTTTGCAAATGGAATATGGCATCCTAATTGCAGGACTTAGAGAACAAAGAAAAATTACCATTTCCATGCAATTATGAAGATATTCAAAGATGCTGGATAGAGTAATATAGCAGCATAAAATTAGACTAGATTTAGTTTGTCTTATTATCTTGTCTTACTATTATGTAACTTGGTAATATATAAACCAAGAGTAGCAAGTTGAAATAGATTTAAAGTTAGAAAGAAACACTTGAGAAATAGAAAAAACAAAATTTGTAAATAATTTCTCAATTGTTCTTGTTGTTCAACTTGTAAACAGATGTGTGTTATTCAAGCATCACAGAGTTCTCATCTTTATATATATCTCTGGTGGATAATTTTAAATCCACCAAAAGTTTTAAAGCCTTGTGTTTTATTGCTTTGTGTTTTGATTTCTATTTTACTTTCATTCCGCACTTCTTGCAAAATCAAACACAATTATATATTAAGTAAGAACATTCTTAAAATCAAAAAAAAAGCCAGAATTACATTCAACCCCCCTTATGTAATTCTTATTGCTTTGTTTGGGAATAACATAGTGCAATGAGAGAAGTGACTTAAAAATAAGGTTTTGCCTTAGTAAAATAAAGCATCACTTTGGATCAAATTTTATTATCATATGCCTTAAATTTTCATTTTGGACATCATATCTCTAATATTTGCTCGTAGCACTTACTTCGTTCTTTTAAAAAAATCGGGTGTGGCGCCCTTCAAACCCGGGTCAGAAGTTTGGGGTCCACAACACACACACATACACCATATATAAACATGTTTATCAAAATTATATGTGCAATGACCCTACTTACCATAACCACAGTTCGCAACAATTTAAAGTATGCCCATAAATCACAACCTTATCTATATTACAATATACCAAATCCCAATTTATTTATCTTATAACTGAAAGTAAAACAGTCTTACAAACTTTCAACACAAACTAAGACAAAACATCATCTGCTAGTATATATTTTATTTTAACCTAGAAACCTAGCTCACACACTTGTATGGGGATCCTCGCTACCACAAATTTCCTTTTTAACTGGAAAAGAACATAAACAGATTTGCAAGAGTGAGCTAACTAGCTCATCAAGTCACAATGATAACACTGAAATTAAGAAATGATCAATTGAAATGATATAAGGAATCAAGTTTCCTGATAAGAAATGATTAGAATTGGATATTCACTTTTATTTAAAAACCAAGTTTAGGCTGCTGATCAGTCACGCACTAACCCCGAGCAAAGCTCACAGCTCTGCTTTATATACTGGATCTAAGGCACACATTGGCCTATCATGACCACGAATCTGGTCTGACCACGAATCTGGTCCATATTTAAAAACAATCCAATTCTATAATAACAATATGATAAATAATATAAATAAATAAGCTCAATCATAACCAACATTTATCTCAAAGCATCGGGTGATTCATAATACCCTGAAGGTATAACAAGATAAATATGAAGATTGACCTTCAACCAAGGAAAGAATCAGAAAGTAGAAGACTAAGGGTTCAATGGTTACAAGGATTGGTCTTCTGTTATAAAAGGCATAAAGGTTTGTATGTTAAGCAATTCCATATCAAGAATCAGTATGTGGTATATATGTATTTATGGAGTAGTATCGTATATGTGTGGTTTGTATCGTAATATTCAACAATCAACGGTTTACGAAGAATAAGACTTACGGCTCAAGATCAATAACAATAACCAGGGTTTAGGGTTAAGTACTTCAAGGTACTTGCAATATAGAACAAGAACTATTCAGAATACTTGCAATATATGAAGAGAGTTCGAAAATACTTGCTACATCATAAGAAAGAGCAGAAACACTTGCCTTATTAATCTGCTTTTACTTTACTTGTACTCGTCTACTGATTTTGACTCACTAACCACTTGCTTTCCTTTTCTACGTCTTGCTTCTTCTGTTAGACATCACATGTATTCATCAATACATATTCTCATCTCGTTCTATTCGTTATAAGCTTCCATATACCCTTCGTTTCACTTAAATCCGACTTACGGATTGAAAGTTACGATAAAAACTGTCAAATAATGCACATACAGGTATATTATAAATCAATCAGATCACATATAGCACAAATCACGTAAGATATTCAGTCAAAATAACTATTAAAAAAATTCGGGGTTAAAATGATTTTCCAGGTATTTTATACAAATTTTTGAACATTTTTCGAAACTAAAACGGGTCTCCGAATCATTTTATAATTAAATAATAGGGTTAGAATACCCGAATCTGACTTTAAAATCATTTAATAATAATTATCAAACCTTGAAAATAATTTATAATAATATTGTAAAGCTCGAAATTATTTTTCAGATTTTTTTAAATCAAAAGAACTAGTAAAATCTAAATAAATAATCAATTAAAATTAAATAATAACTAATTGAATTAATTAATCAATTAATATTAAAATGATTTAATAATTAAATAATTAATTATCAACTAAAATTAGTTAATTAAATAATTTAGATTTTTTATGGAATTAAAAATAATTTTCAGAATAATAAATAATAAATTTTTGGAATTTAAAATAATTTAAAACAATTTCCGAAAATAATTATAAAAAGAAAAAAACAATTTTTTAAAAAAATTAAAACAAAAAACTAATATTTGCAAATTTTAAAACATAAATCCAAGTTTTGCAAGTTTTTAAAACTAGAATACTGAAATTATAATTTTGAAAACGACTGGGGGCTAAACTCTAATTTTAACCCCCGGTTGTCTTCTCCGGTGATGCCCGCCGGCCTGTCGCCATTAACGGTGACTAGAGCTTTTCTGGCAACTGTAAACTCGCCAAGAACTCACAAAATCAACAGCGAATGATCTACTCTATCCCAGCAACACATTTGTGCCATCAGACTCAGCAAATAACACGGAGTTTGGCCGGAAATGGGCCAAATTTTACGTCGCCGCTGTGTTCATTTTTACGGCCATATCATTTACGTTATCGTCTGTTAATCTTATATACACCATTCGATTCGTTTTTCAACGATCTACACACTGGTGTAATCAATTTCAGCTAATAACCCTTAACAAAGAAATACTAAATTACAATTAAGAACATTCAAAGTTATAAAACCTAATTTCAATAATTCGAGAATTAAACTCAATTTTCTACATGTTATTGAACTCCAAATTCAACATATAATATACCAAAATGACCAGGACAAAATTATCTACAAGTTACAATCATCAAATCATATCAACAACATCAAAATCAAAATTTCATATATTAATCTTTAATTAATTCAAAATTAAATAATTAAATAGGAAAATAACCTTGATATATGCACTGAAATTGATGATTGATTCTGAAATAGTTTTTCGAGAGCTTCGATTTGGTATGTGGCACGCTTGATTCCAAGTCCGGTAACGCTTTCATTTTTAGGTTCGATTCTCAAGAACACAACGAATTTTCGAGTTTTTCTCTGTAAATTATATATTTTAACTATTTGTTTATGATTATTGTAACACCCCCAAATCCGGGGTCGGGGATCCGGGTTGTCACGAGTTCCATTTCCCTTAATAACACACAATCTTAATAAACAATCAACTACTCTGTACTGTGACCCCACAATAAACACACACACCACAAGTTATAGTCTCAGAGATGAATACCAAAATTAATACAAGTCATTTTATTCCACAATTATAAACCATTTCACCTCAAAAGGGTTTCCAAATAATTTACATATTCTTTTCCATTATTACAATTTATAATATACATAAGTCTGGTTCATCAATAGTTGAAAGCCTAGCCTATTGGTAGTTCCTACCTCAGCTATGGCGGCATCAACGCTTCCAGAAAACTGCAGAACGTTTCCTAACCGCTTGCGAATTGGAAGCTTGGTCATGTTCATCTTTGTTATCTGTTGTTGAGTGATGAAAGAAGAAAGCAAGGGTGAGCAACAAGCCCACCGAAATAATATGTATAATAATTAACAATATATGAGCATCCTTATAGTACTCATGAAAGTCTTGGTCAAGAAGAAATGAACCAAGTTTGATATCTTAATGCGACGAAGTCGCAAAATATTCAGTATATAATACATATATGCTTTTCAAAATCTTTGAAATCCTCTGCCATATATAATAAACCCAGAGTTCCAGTTTATAACTGTATAAAATATCGTTGCAAGGTGATCTCATATATCTAACCTTGTCTCCACATTTTTCTGAAAATCTTTGTCATGCATAAGATAATCATTAACTAGATATAAGTTGAAAAGATGAAGTTACAAGATACTCCAATATACTTATATCTTTTAATACTACTTGAACTACCACCGTTCAAGGTATAATCAGTTTCAAAAGTTCATCACATAGATGAGACTACAAGATAAGATTTGAATAGATTCAATTTTTGAAATATTATTGAATGAAATGAAGTTACGAGATACTCCATTAAGTCCCAATATATATCCATATATATATATCTCATACATTTCCTGAAAACCTATGTCATGTAAAGTATGAACAGAGTTGTAATATCCAATAAATTTGGAAAGGAGAAAAGAATTTTGGCATAAACCCGATATCTTGCTGATCAGGCAAAGATACCAATAAGTAACCTTTTCTACTAGTAGATGGATGAATCCCCCACCGGTCATCACCCTGGCCTCATTAGGACCTTGTGCTGGACCGCCACCCGGCCTCTTACGCGTTGATGGACTGCCACCCAGCCACTTACACTTTGATAGACCGTACCCCGGCATGTCGCTTATGCCGACTCAATTAGATGGGCTTACTTCCCGAACGTTGGGTAAGTAATCAATTCATTTGTCAAAATAACAACCTCGTTGTGAATATAAAATACACCACAGAGCCGGATCCCTCAGGTTTTGAGCGAGTATTTAAATCCCCTTCGAAAGGAGGATCTTAAATATAAAAATGAGTTTTGGGATCCGCCCTAACTTTTTAAAATCATTTTGAAGACTCGAAAACATTTTTAAGAATGTTTGGAGTAATGCTGATTTAATAAAATAAATCAGTCCCAATATATTAGAAATATCTGAATATTATTATTTAAATAATATTCCCATAAAGAATAATTTTTATAAAAATAATTGAAGTAGAAGTTTTAAAACTCATACTTGAAATGAATATTGAATAACCAAAGATATACTTATACGAAAGTATGATCTTTATTTGAATAATCAAAAATAAGTTTGATTATCGAAACATTATTCTTTAATAAAATAAAGAATATTATTTAGTAAATAAGCGGAGTCATAAGTCCTCGAATAAATATTCAAAATAATATAGTCATTAAATAGAATAAACAGAGTCATAAGTCCTCGAATGAATATTCAAAGTAATATTCATTAAACAAAATAAACGGAGTCATAAGTCCTCGAATGAATATTCAAAGTAATATTCATTAAATAAAGTAAACGGAGTCATAAGTCCTCGAATGAATATTAAAAGTAATATTCATTAATAAAAATAAAGTTATCGAATAAACCTTATTCAATTAATAGTTTTGAAAACTATATTTATATATATATAAATATATATAATATTCTCGGGAACATCGACTCCCGGTTTTAGAAAATGTTCACCTTTGGGTCCCCTATACTAAGGGTATACTCAATTATTTCTTATCTCTAGCATAGGTATTATGCAACTATAAGCATTGGAATCAACAGATAAATATCAAGATTACGAAACAGACATGCATATATACCATATCACATGGTCCAATATATCGCAAGATTTGCTAATTAACCATCATGCATATATCACAAGATAATGCATATACATATATACATCACAACAACAGTATAACGGGTAGAAAACTTGCCTGAGCGACTGGGGGTGATAAAAGGCTTGGGACGAGTCTGGTAACCTATAAACATCATATAAGTTGGAATTAAACCAAAGTCGCTTAAGAATCTATACTTTAACCAATTAGACCCTAACATTCGCTTTTGCGCTTAACGATTCACTTAAGTCGCTCGAGTACCCTCGGCTCCACCATTTTTAATAAATTAACCATTAAGAGTTTGAAGGAGATTCTTTCGTGAGTACCCTACCAACTGTCTAACCCACTTTACATAATTGTTTCATATTCCAATTAGTCATTTAAGGGCCTTAACCAATGTTTCAAAGTAAGGCGAGGGGTAATGGTTCGTTCGCGAAACGCCGTTACTTAAAACGGTCGTTTCTCCTAAACCGTACATCGGTTTCAAGTGAACCACATATCAAAACGAAGCTCGTAACATGAACTATCTAATAATGGCAATGGTGAAAACCTAACAGTGAGTTCACGGGTCCTAATGTTAAGAACAAAAACAGTCTAAAGTAAATCGGGCATTACGACGGCTATGTTTACGCGATTACCAAATTTTATACTACTCTAAATTAATCCACAATCAATCCATAATCATGACTACAACCAAACTCCATCCATACAATACTACAACAGCCCCAACACCTCAAGTTCTCCAATTTATACTACTTCTCAATCATGAACTAAAAGCTTTCTTAAGTTCATTAACTAATAATCAAGATTTACAACTCCAAAAACATCTCAAAACCAACCAATCTTTAAACATTCAATAACCATGCTTCTCATAAACTATACTACTCATAACAAGCCCTTAACATTCAATAATAATTCTAGGTTAAGAGATTATACCTTCCTTGTGAGTAGGAGTAAGTAATGAGCTTGAAGAACCTTGGAAAATCCTTACTAAAGCATAATCTAAACAAAAACACAAGATCAAAATTTCATGTTCTTGAAAAACACTATTCACTCTCTTCTTCCATGAATTTTAGGAAGAGATTGTGAAGGAATTTGAAGCTTAGACTTATAGGATATCTATATCTATGTACAAGGAACCTTAGATAATTACCTCACTAATTAACAAAGCTTGGAACTTGGATTTTGATTTTCTTGTCTTTGAAAAAGTGAAGAAGCCGAGAGCTTCTTGCTTGGAAAGGTGGAGAAAATGTGTTTTTGTGGTTTGTGATTTGTTTTGTTGGTTGTTTTGCTTTTGTTTTGATTAATTACCTTTTAACTATGGTAAATTTTGTGTGGTTTATAATCAACCAACACTTCCTTCCCTTTGGTCATGCTTATGTCATTTTCCTATGTCACCTTCCCACACTTATCATCTTCTTGTTGGTGTGATGACATCATCATCATTAACCTCTTTGATTAACTCCTAATTACTTGGCTAATGACCGCTGATCTGTTATACGGTTCGCTTAACTTTCGTTCTCGTTTATCGTTTGAGGGATCATACCCGGGATCTTATTACTTGGGTTTCCTTAACCTTTCTCAATATATTATATTCCTTTTATGATCATCTCTTATACTCCTTGAATTTAAATCCTTTTTATCCTGTTACCTTATACTCAATTCTTTCGGTATCTGGTGGATTTTCGGGAAAAATCAAAGTGTTCGAATTCGGATTCTGACGATCTTTACATACACTTATATACCATATAGAGTACTAATAAGATCTCAGAATGACAATAAAAGAACCTCTACAAAGTGTGGCATGAAAAGTTTTCTTATTCAGCATAATCAGCAAAAACACTATTCATAGGGGTTTCAAAAATTCCAAAAATTGGGGTTATTACAATTATACGAATAAAATAAAATAAGAAAAAGGTTATTTATACTTATGGAATATTAATACCCGTTGGATCGTATTGGATCCAGAAATAGGTTACTTAGTCGCTAAGTAACTGCAAAAACGATCCGATTTGATATTAGTGTTGGATAATTATCAAAACTGGGCTTCATATAAAACACTTTACGAGAAAATAATGTAAAAATATCTTACCTCTCGAGAATACGAGTTTTATTGATCTATCGAAATGGCTATCGTATTAAAAAATTTGCGCCGGGACTCGTACGGGTCAAACCGTACTCCGGATCAAAAAAGTCAAAAACATGGAAAATGTTCATAATAATTAGATTAGGTTAGGAAGGAGTTTGCCGAAGAGTTTCGGGTTGTAAAAACATAAAAATGGTTGAAATTGGACGATTCTCGGTTTTATAAAATAGTTTTATAATTATATGGAAATTAATTATTAAATCCATAAATCATTATAAAATCATTTAACAACCTAAAAATTACCAGAAAATACCAAAATTATCTATATTTTATTCTTGTCATATTTGAATTAACATGCTCACATTTTATCATGTATAAACATCTAAATATTAATATCAATCATCTGATAAATCACCAGAAATCACATAATAATTACATAATAATTATTCATTGATAAAAATATTTACACGCTATATCCCGGATATTACATCATCCCCTCTTAAAAGGATTATGTCCTCAGAATATCCTAAGTAAACAAATAAGGGTACTTTTCTTGCATATCATTTTCTAGTTCCCAGGTTGACTCTTCAACCTTTAGGTTTACTAATTTTACAACTTTATTCCTTAATACCTTTTCTCTTTCTTCTAGAATCTCTATCGGACTCTCTCCATATGACAAATCTGCCTAAAGTTCTATCGGCTCATACTCGATCACATGCCTAGAGTCTAGATTATACTTCTTAAGCATCAATACATGAAATACATTATGAATATGCTCCATATGCGGGGGGTAACACCAACTCGTAAGCTACCTTCTCGACATGTTTCAAAATTTTAAAAGGTCCAACATATCTAGGACTCAGCTTTCCTTTCTTTCCGAATCTTGATAATCTTTTCCATGGTGACACTTTCAGTAACACTAGATCTCCTTCTTTGAATTCCATATCCTTTCTGGATTGATCTGCATATTTCCTTTGACGATCTTGTGCTGCAATTAACCTTTTCTGAATAACTTCAACAACTTCTTTTTTCTGTTGCACCAACTCGGGTCCAAGTATTTTACGTTCTGCGACTTCATCCCAATATACTGGTGATCGGCATTTGCGTCCACAAAGAGCTTCATAGGGAGGCATTCCGATACTGGCATGATAGCTGTTATTGTAAGCAAATTCCACTAAGGGCAAATGTTCATCCCAATTTCCTTTGAAATCAATGGCAAAAACACGTAACATATCTTCAATAGTCTGTACTGTTCTTTCGCATTGGCCGTCAGTTTTTGGATGATAAGCTGTACTCATATTCAGTTTAGTTCCCAAATATTCTTGAAAACTTTTCCAAAATCTTGAATTGAATCATAGATCTCGATCAGATACAATAGACACAGGGACTCCATTGACGAACTACTATTTCCTTCAAATACATGTGAACCAACTTGTCCAATGAAAAACTTTCATTAATAGGAAAGAAATGAGCTGATTTGGTTAGTCTGTCCACTATAACCCAAATGGAATCGTGGTTCGCTTTCGTCCTTGGTAATCCAACTATAAAAATTATAGCAATGTGCTCCCACTTCCACTCTGGAATGTCTAACGGTTGTAATAATCCACTTGGCCTCTGGTGCCCCGCCCCGCCTTGACTCTTTGACATGTATAACATTTGCTGACCCATTCCATAAATTCTCTTTTAATATATGGCCACCAATGATTCTTCTTTAAATCTCTGTACATCTTGGTACTTCCTGGATGGATTGAATACCTTGAGTTGTGAGCTTCCTGTAGAATATCATTTTTCAATTATGCCACTGGTGGAATCCAAAATCTGGAAGAAAATCTGAGAACACCTTGGTCATCATTTTGAGTGCATAAATCTTCTCCTACTAAACGATTGATATCCTGATTAATTATTTCCTCTTGATATTTCTTTATCTTTTCTAACAATTATGGCTGAAAAGTCATAATATACATCTTTACTTCGTTAGACTTGCAGATTTTGACTTCCAATTCCAATTTCTGAAATTCCTTATATAATTCCTCGGGTACTGTTAATACATTCAATCTCTCTTTTCTACTTAAAGCATCTACCACTACATTGTCTTTTCCTGGGTGATAGTTACACATTTAACTTAAAGTTGCAAATTTAACTTATAAGTTGAAGCAACAAATACTCATCAACAAGTTGTTGCGGACTTATAAGCCAATAAACTGGCTTATAAGACTTGCCACTATTTGACTTGGTTAAGGTGCTATTATAAAGTATTTATTTTATTGGAAATTGATAGGGAGTAAAATAAACCCTGATTGTGTAATTAATATCGCATTAATTATACCAGAATTGGCCTGACAGTTAAGCCCATTAGAAAGGGCCCAAAACCCTGAATATTAATTAATTATGAAATTAAATAATAAGGAATAAATCAGCTAATAAATAAATTCCAGATAAGGGCACAATTCCTTGGAGATTGGCCTCCAAGAGCTCTCATAAGATAAGAAATCAGTTTCCTACTTCCTATGACTCTAAAGTCCATTCTCATTCAGAGACTTGCCCACCAAGTCTCCTAGTTCTAGTCCAATTCAAAGACTCCCAACACCTATATAAGGGGTCTCACCCCCACCAAATCAGAACTATAATTTTTGACTTGATCGTTGGTAATCAGCAAAGTACGTAGGCATCTTGTTAAGGCAGATCGAGTCACAAAATACAAGAGCAGTCAAATCGAGTCTTGAAGCTTACGAACCCTAGTAATAAATAAAGTAGTTAATACACCCTAGTTTTAATCCATAACATTTGTCACCGTCTGTGGGAAGGCATAACAACAACCATGGCGAGAACATGAAGTGGAAACAGCGCCCCTGAAGGAACATCAGCTGGGACAACTTAAATGATTTCGTCAACGGTGAAGATACCCCCACACTCGTCCTACGCCTCTACCCAAGGAGGAACCCCGATAGGGGCAACTGAGCCTCAGCCACAAGGGAAGAATCCCCCGGCTCCTCAAGGGACGAATCCCCAACTTCAGCAGGTACATGCACCTGTGAACTCTCAACCTATTAGGTATGAATATTCAACTATTGTAACCACTAATCCCCCTATGGGATTCCCCTATATCCCGAGGTTGGAGGAAGTGGACATGCTAATCGGAGTGAAGCACGAGGACAGAAACCCCCTACATATGAGGTTTGGCTCCTATTCCGGAGGACCAATAATACTCTGGACCATATACTGAAAGAGACTCTGAATCTTCGGATGACGATGTGGCTCTTAGGAGGAGGAGTGCTGGTAAAGAGCCAATGACTAATGCTAATCAACTCCCCAGAACCACACAAGGGACTAATACCCAGGAAGTACAGGAGAGGATCAGGGCTCATGAAGCTGAGATCCAAAGGCTAAAGCGCGAATTGGAAGCGCACCTAAGGCCCCTACTACCCCCGAGGAGGAGAAATCCCCCTCCAGTTATAGACCTGGATGGTCCAATACCAAGAAGGGTTGTTATCCCAAGGGCTGACCCGAATGATCTTCTACCCTTAGGAAATCCTGATGATCCAACTCCACCCTTCACTGAAGAGATAATGAATACCCATTTTTCAAGAAAGTTTAAGATGCCCACTATCAAAGCCTATGATGGCACTAGAGATCCCGCAAATCATGTCAAGATCATATTCTCCAATGCACTATTGTTGCAGCCCGTGAATGATGCTATTAAGTGTCGGGTCTTTCCTCAAACCCTGTTAGGAATGATTCAAAGATGGTATAGTCGTTTGCAACCAAATTCGATTGGATCCTTTAGAGACTTGAGACAAGCTTTCATTAAGCAATTCATCAATGAAAGAGTGCATGAGAAAAGTTCAGCATCTATCATGAGTATTGTGCAAGGAGCAAAAGAGTCATTGAGAGACTATCTAAATCATTTTACCAAGGAAGCTTTGAAGGTCCCAGACCTTGATGACAAGGTAGCTATGATGGCACTGCAGCAGGAAAGTCGGGATGAGTTCTTCAAGATATCCTTGGCCAAGCGCCCCCCTAAAAGCATGTTTCAGCTCCAAGATAGGGTCGGGAAGTATATCAAAGTAGAGGAAAGTATGAGGAAAACAGTAGTGAATAACGAGCTTGCTGGTGGAAAGAAGCGAAAGACTGATCTAGAATATAATGCTAAGGACAAGTATCCTAGAACTGAGCAAAACACTGATTCAACCCCGAAGAAGGGAGGACCCGGGCAAAAATTTCACCGAATATGCTGAATTGAATGCTCCCAGAAGTTAGATCTTAATGGAAATTGAAAGAGATAGGGAATTCTGTTGGTCTAAAGCCCTAAAAGCTGATTCTACTCAGCTAGATAAAAGCAAGTATTATGGATTTCATAAGGACACTTGTCATGACACCGATGAGTGTAGGCAATTAAAAGATGAAGTAGAATTCCTTATTCAAAAGGGAAGGCTAAGCAAGTATACTGGAGATGGAGGAGATATGAGTAATAATGGAAGAAGGAACTTTGATGATTGCAGAAGGGATCAGGATGATCAGGGGAGAAATCCCCAACCAAGGGGACCAGTGATTAACACAATCTTTGGAGGACCATGACCCCGAGGGCCAATGATAAATATAATCTTCGGAGGGCAAATTGCTGCTGGTTCATCTAAAAATTCAAGGAAAACATACACTAGAGAAGTTATGCATATTGTTGGAGAAGCCCCGAAGAGGGCTAGGACAGGAGTAACAATGACATTTGATGATTCTGACTTAGAGGGAGTGAAATTTCCTCATGATGATCCCCTGGTCATAACACCGATAATAGGAAACAACCCAGTGAAGAGAGTTCTTGTAGACAATGGTGCCTCGGTGGACATTTTGCTTTATGATACCTTTATAAGGATGGGTTACAATGATTCTCAATTAACCCCAACTGATATGCCGATATATGGATTTGCTGGAGTGGAATGCCCCGTGGAAGGGATAATTAAGTTACCAATGACCATAGGTCAGGAACCAAGATAAGTAACACAGATGTTAGACTTCGTAGTGGTAAAGGCTGGATCAACTTACAATGCAATCATGGGAAGAACGGGAATACATGCTTTCAAGGCAGTCCCTTCTTATTACCATTCAGTGATGAAGTTTCTCATCCGGAATGGGATTGGAGAAGAGAGAGGAGATCAAAAGATGGCCAGAAGTTGTTATGTGGCCTCTCTTAGGGCAGATGGAGTTGGGGGGCAGGTTCTGCCTATCGAAGATCTGGATATCCGTGAGAACGACGAGAAAAGAGGGAAGCCAGCACAAGATTTGGTTCCAATTCCTTTGGCTCCCGAGGATCTTGAGAAAGTAACCTTCATTGGAGCATTACTAGACGAGCCCCTTAGAGGGAAGTTGGTGAGCTTTTTATAAGAGAATAGTGATGGATTTGTATGGTCAGCAGCTGATATGCCTGGCATAGACCCAGAACTGATCACTCACAAGCTGAATATGGATCCAAATCGAAAGACTGTGAAGCAAAAGAAATGAAGTTTTGCTCCGGAGAGGCAGGAAGCTATTAAGCAAGAAGTAGAGAAGCTCTTAGAGGCTGGTTTCATTGAGGAGATACAGTTTCCGGAATGATTAGCAAATCCTGTGATGATAAATAAGGCTAATGGAAAATAGAGAATGTGCGTGAATTTCACCGATCTGAATGACGCATGCCCAAAGGATTGTTTCCTGTTGCCAAGGATAGACACATTGATAGATGCTATTGTTGGTCAGCTGGTCATGAGATGCTGAGTTTCATGGATGGATTCAATGTATATAATCAGATCAAAATGCATAAGGATGGCATTCCTAAGGTATCATTCATCACTGACTTTGGTGTATTTTGTTATCTTATTATGGCATTTGGTCTCAAGAATGCAGGCTCTGCCTATCAAAGGTTGGTAAATAAGATTTTTAAGGATCTTATTGGTAAAACTATTGAAGTTCATATTGGCGATATGTTAGTCAAGAGTTTGTTAAAGACTGATCACATAACCCATTTGAGGGAAGCCTTTGAGGTGCTGAGATATCATAAAATGATGTTAAATCTTGCAAAGTGTGCTTTCAGAGTAGGATCTGGAAAGTTTTTGAGTCTGATGGTCTCCAAGAGGGGAATCGAGGCCAATCCCGATAAAATAAAATCTATCCTGGATATGGAACCACCATATTCCATAAAGAACGTTCAGAAACTCACTGGAAGAGTTGCGGCTCTAGGACGATTCATCTCTAAATATGGAGACAAGTGTTTATCATTCTTCAAATCCATGAAGAAGGTGAAACATTTCATATAGACTGAGGAAAGTCAGGAAGTGTTTGAGGGATTAAAGAAGTATATGGCTCAAGCCCCAATATTGGCCAAGCCGGCTTTGAATGAGGTTTTTGTACCTATATTTGGCTGTTTCAGAGAATGCCTTGAGCGCTGTATTGGTGAAGGAGGAACTTAAAGTCCAGAAACTCATATATTATGTCAGTAAGATCCTGCACAGAGCTGAGTTGAATTATTCGACTATTGAAAGGTTTGCTCTAGCCCTAGTAATGGCTTCGAAGAAGTTGTGTCCTTACTTTCAAGCTCATAAAATTGAAATGTTAACAAATCAGCCCTTGAGGAACATCATTCACAGCGCCAAAGCTAGCAGGAGGTTGATTATGTGGGCAATAGAATTGGGAGAGTTTGATATTAAGTACAAGCCACGAACGGCAATAAAAGCTCAGGCATTGGCTGACTTCGTGGTGGAATTTACCATACCCAACCAAGAAGTGGGGGGCAGGAAGATACCGAACCTCAAGACACAGAAGGTGATAAAGGAGGCAAAGAAAAGAGCAATAAAGAGAAGGAATATTGGGTTCTCTATTTTGATGGAGCATAAAAAACAAATTCAAGTGGAGCATGGCTTATTTTACAAAGCCCAGATGGGTTCTTAATTGAATACGCCATGATGTTAGATTTCCCAACCACAAATAATGAAGCTGAGTACCTCAAGACACAGAAGGTGATAAAGGAGGCAAAGAAAAGGGCGTTAAAGAGAAGGAATATTGGGTTCTCTATTTTGATGGAACATCAAAAACAAATTCGAGTGGAGCAGGGCTTGTTTTACAAAGCCCAGATGGGTTCTTGATTGAATACGCCATGAAGTTAGACTTCCCAACCACAAATAATTAAGCAGAGTATAAAGCTCTGATAGCTGGCCTCGATCTAGCAGGAATAATGAGGGTTAAGAATTTGAAAGTCTGTGGGGATTCGAAGCTTATCATATCCCAGGTCAAGAGAGAGTTTGAGGTAAGAGATGAAATTATGGCTAGGTATGTACGCCTAGTGAGGGCTGTGATGACCCAATTCGATGAATGCCATGTTGAGCACATTTTAAGGGAGAAAAATGCTAAGGCAGATGCGTTGTCTAAGTTCACTTCATCATAGATAGAGAAGAGTTCAGTAAGTGTGTACTTTCGCGTTTTAAAAACACGGAACATTGATGTTAAGCTTGTAGCACTTATAAGGATGGGAACATCATGGATAGATCACATTAAGGCCCATATTCAAACTGGTTGGCTTCCAAACGACGTGACTGAAGCACAAAAGCTGACTATTCGAGTGTTGAGATATTCATTAATCGATGGAATTTTGTATAAAAGATCTTATGTAGTTCCTTATTTGAGATGTCTCAAGCCTAATGAGGCACATTTGGATCTTGAAGAAGTACACGAAGGAATCTGTGGGCAACACTTGGGGGCAGAGCACTGGCACATAAGATAACCCTTTTAGGATTTTATTGGCCAGAAATAATGGCCGATGCCAAAGATTATGTGAAGAAGTGTGAACGTTGTCAGAAACATGCACTAGTAGTTCGACAACCTCTTGAGATGCTGACTTCCATCAATTCTCCCATCCCTTTTGCTGCATGGGGAATGGATATACTTAGGCTTTTCCCCATGGCCACTGCGCAAAGGAAATTCCCGATTGCAGCTATAGATTATTTTACTAAATGGATTGAAGCTAAACCTTTAGCCAAGATCACAACCAAACAGGTTGCACAATTCCTGTGGGAAAACATTATGTGCAGATATGGAATTTTCCGTATCCTAGTCATCGATAATGGAACACGGTTCAACAATGAAGAGTTCAGAAAGTACTGCGAGGAGAACGAGATTGAGTTACGATTTACCTCTGTAGCTCATCCGCAAGCCAATGGGCAAGCGGAAGTGGCAAATCGTATAATTCTAGATGGTTTAAAGAAGAGGATTGAAAAATCCAGAAGTAATTGGGTGGATGAGGTACTCCTACTACCGTGGGCTTACAGGACTATTTGTAGATTCACTACTGGAGCAACACCCTTTATGTTGGCATATGGAGCAGAGGCGGTTGTTCCTGTGGAAATATCACACTCGTCTCCCAGGATCCAAGCATACAATGCTGAAGAAAATGAGGAAGGACAAAGACTAGCTCTGGATCTAATTAATGAAGTACGGGATGAGGTACATGCCTAGATAGTGGAATATCAGAAAAAGGCTTCTTTTTACTACAACTTAAGGGTGAAAGAAAGGTTTTTCAAGCAAGGAGACTTGGTTCTGAGGAAGGTGGAAGCTTCTGGTGTAGGGCAGAAGGGAAAACTCGCCTCAAATTGGGAAGGGCCATACAAGATCAAAAGTGTTCAAGGACAAGGATCCTACAAGCTGGAGGCAATGGAGGGTTTTGAAGTCCCAAGAACCTGGCACGCACAGAACCTGAAAATTTACTATGTGTAAGATAAATGAGCATGATTCTCACTTGTCAAAATGACAAGTAGGTTGAAAAGCACCTTGAAGCTTTGTTTGCTTAGGATTTCATGTTTTAGTTTTATAAGACTAATCTTTCAAGTTTGAGGTTTATTAAGACTTGTATAAGGGATAAATCCCGAAAGTTTATGAAATTTATAAAATTTCCAAAATATGGCTAAAGTTCCTATTGCACACAAGTTATGGTAGAGAAATTAAGTGTAATAAGAGCATAAAGTTTGATAAGCAAAAGTATGAATAAAAAGGTACAAAGTTAGATAAATAATATGTAGATAAATAAGTCATGCAGGGCCAATAAAAAACTCTAAGGAGCAGAGGTGCCCTCGGCATCCATGTCTTCATCCCCTCCGCTCTCACTAGATGTCTCATCAGTGCTAGACTCGGAGGAAGAAGAGCTGTGATTTGCTGCTGTAGGCCTGGAAGATGACTCCGGAGGAGGGAGAAGTTGATCATGAGGGATGTCATCCGAGACAACTACATGAGTACAAAACATCTGCAGTAGAGTCAAATCATCTGGACACAAGTAGTCCGCCAGGTTAATATCGGGACAAGCCTCGTTCACGGTCCCAAGAACCGTGTCCCAGCCAGTCCTAAAAAACCCAAGGAACACTGTGTCATCCCTGACCCTCATAGATTGAGTAAACTCCTCCGAGTCCAGATAAGAATCAACCGCTCTGTCCTTCTCAGCCTTTAGAGTGGCCAGCTTAGCGTTTGCCTCTCCTAGCTCCTCCTCCTTGCGCTTCATTTTTCTCTCTAGCGAAGCATACTTCCTCTGCTGCCTCATGAGGGCATTGTCCGTATCGTCCGAGGCCTTCTTCCACGACTTGGCTTGCCTCACAGCCACTTGGAAATAAGCGTTATACTGAAACAAAGTGATAAACAAAGAGTGTAATGCAATAGAAAGCTACGAGTATATAAGGAAAAAAGGAGTTTAAGAAGAGGGATCATACCGAGGCCAGAGACTGAGCGCCCATGAGCTTTATCCTCTCTAAATCTGGGCCCGCCACGATATCAGTGAAGTCCTTGGGGGTCACAGAGTGGTAGGACCAATCTCATGCATGTTTCGTGGATCCAACCACGGTATCCCCCGACGGAAACCCCCAGAGGGGCTGAAAAGCACCAGTGGCAACAGAAGTGGAAGCAGCAGCAGAAGCAGGAGCAGTTGGGATTTCAGTTCCCCCTGAGAAAGCCTCCACCATAGGCTCTTTATGCTTTCTCAAAAAGCTAGGCTCGAAAGCCTTTCCCTGGGTATCCAACCCTATGAGCCGGGCCTTTTTCATCCTCGTTGTTTCCTCAATAATAGGTTGGTTATCTTCATTGATTTCCTTAGCAGCTGTAAAAACAAAAGAGAAACAAAAATAAGTGGTGTCAATAATACATGAAAGAAAGTAAAAATAAGAACGAAAGAAAAATACCCTACACGAAAACTGAGGAAAGCCCCACATGGATCAGGAAAAACTCCTCTAATAAAGTCCAGCTGGGAGTTACGCCATTATCCTTTGTGAGCCCATCATAGATGATAGTCTCTTCGGGAGTAAGGTGAATAGATTTGAGGTTACCATCGCTGACCTTCTTGAAGAAAGATCTAAAGAGGGTGCCCCAGTCTTCATTCTCCCACTTAAGCCCGACAAAGCTATCCCTCCTGTGTTGGTTATTATCAAGGATCGAGGCACTGTTAAAAATCAGTTTGCATTTGGGCCTTTGTCTAATATAAACCCAGCCACAGGAATTTTGGGAACTATTGTAACACTGAAATTTTTTCCTAAAGACAGCTGCTGACAGAGTAAAACCACTTCTAAGACACAATACCATGAACCATAAAATGTTTCTCCAAGCATTAGGGGGAAGCTGACAAGGACTAATTTGTAGATCTGCTAGTAAGATGGGAATGAACTCATGAAATGGAAACCTAAGCCCAGCAGTAAGGGCGTCTGCATAGATAAATAGAGTCTTGGGCTTCCAATGGCTTGTGTGATCACCACCTTCAGCAGAAACAATCCTAAGGGGGGACGAACATTGTATGTGGTGTTAAGCTTGTTAATAGCATCTATGTTGTACCACTTATTACAATAATCAAATGAATCTAAATGGGCATTAGATGGGTATTCATCCCCCTAGTGTTAATCATGTCTAATAAAGACATATAAGAAGAACATATTTTGATTTCATTACCTCGTTTGGAAGCAGAAGCGATCTTGGCCGCCCTCTCGGAACTCTTATCCTCCATTGATGGAGGTGAATGATAACTTGAAACTTTGGAAGGAAGAGAAGAAGGCTGGAAAGTTTCTAGAGGAGGAGAAGGAGGAGGGGAGTTTAAGAAATGAGAAAGTTTCTAGAGGAGGAGAAGGAGGAGGAGAGTTTGAGAAATGAGAAATGAGAAATAAGAAGTGTGATTTCTCACTTCACCCTCCCCCCTTATATACAAACAAATATCTGATAAATGGGTCGATAAAACAGAAGTTTAACCGGCTGTAACCAGTCAAAAGCCCATTTGGGCCCAAAACCTGGAACAATATGGAAGAATCCAAAGAATTTTGGAAAATAAAATATTGAATTATATAAATAATTCAATGGATGCTGTGGAATTCCAGAATCTTCTGGATTTTGGGCTTAAAAGTTCAGAAAAGATTGGGCCCATCCCCAAGGATTAAAGTTTGGCCCCATTCCAGAAAAGAATTGGCCCATCCCAAGGAATAGAATTTTTGGCCCAACTGAAATCCAAGAAATACATCTTAACTTCCTTCGATCAGGAATCTAATTTAATTCTTGGTCCACAAATTCTGCTTGAAAATACGAACGACCAAGAAAAAAGGACCCTTAATTCGGTCAGAAAATGGAGAAATATCAGGTCTTGACCTAAAAATTCGATCAGAAAATCAGAAAATAAATCCTGACCGAATTTCGGTCAGGATCCTGGTCGAACTATTTTGGTAAAAAATACCCACGATCAGAAAATACAAGACCTTCATTCGGTCAGAAAAAACAGAATCAACGGCAAATCCTGACCGAATTTCGGTCAGGAATCCTGATCGAACAACCCTGGTCGAAATAGGCCACGACCAGGAAAAATGGGAGGTTTATTCGGTCAGAATTTAACAACCAGGGGTCAAAATCCTAACCGAAATAGGTCAGGAATCCTGGTCGAACGTTCCTGACCGAAATAACTGTCGCCAAGGACAAAGTGAAACGTTATTCGACCAGGATCCTGGTCGAACTTCCTATAGAAAAAAAGAGAAAAGAGAAAAGAGAGAGGAGAAAAGAAGAAAAAAATTGGGGAGAAATAAAAATAGAAATTTCAGGAGAATTCAGAAAAAATAATAAATTCTGAAGAAAATTCCTGAATAATTTAAAGAAATTACAGAAAATCCTTTATAAATTCCTGGAAATTATGAATATTTTTGGAATTTAAGGGAAAATTCCTATAAATTAAGGAAAAATCCCAGAAATTAAGGGAAAATTCATGTAAATTAAGGAAAATCCTAGAATTTAAGGGAAAATTCCTGTAAATTAAGGAAAAATCCCAAAAATTCAGGGAAAATTCCTGTAAATTAAGGGAAAATCCCAGAATTGAAGGGAAAATTCCTGTAAATTAAGGAAATCCCAGAAATTAGGGAAAATTCATGTGAAGTTAGAAAAAATACAAGAAAACTTTTAAATAATAGGAATAAGGTAAAGAAAACAATGGGGAGATTCCAAAACAACCCTGAAGCCACGTACAAGGCAAATCGTTGTAAATGTGTAGGTAGATCCACACTTTACGCAAAAACGATACCCTATAAGGGAATGAATGAACTTAACTTCTGCAAAATCTTTTATGGTTTCCCAGAGGTTGGGGGGAAAATGATAGGGAGTAAAATAAACCCTGATTGTGTAATTAATATCGCATTAATTATACCAGAATTGGGATGACAATTAAGCCCATTAGAAAGGGCCCAAAACCCTAAATATTAATTCATTACGAAATTAATTAATAAGGGATAAATCAGCTGATAAATAAAGTCCAAATAAGGGCACAATTTCTTGGAGATTGGCCTCCAAGAGCTCTTAGAAGATAAAGAATCAATTTATTACTTCTTAGGATTCCAAAGTCCACTCTAATTCAGAGACTTGTCCACCAAGTCTCCTAATTCTAGTCCAATTCAAGGACTCCCAACACCTATATAAGGGGTCTCACCCCCACCAAATCATAACTACATTTTTTGACTTGATCCTTGGCATTCAGCAAGGTACATAGGCATCTTATTAAGGCAGATCGAGTCACGAAACACAAGAGCAGTCAAATCGAGCCTCGAAGCTCACGAACCCTAATAATAACTACAACAGTTAATACACCATAGTTTTCAATCCATAACAGAAATGTATATATCATTGTTTCTCTTTTTTATACACAAGATTTCAATATATACTTTTTGTATACAGTTTAAAAGTATAAAAATCCATATTAGAAATATGCATTTGCCTTGTTAGAGATAAATGAGTTTCTGTTTAAACTACCAAAACAAGAAGTCTTTTTTTAACAATGGATCACTATGCAGATCAGGGGCTCATAGCTTCTAGTGGTATTGTTAGTCGCTAAACACGTGCTAATAATACACGCAAGTATACAAGTTCGCAAGTAGTATAGAATCTTTTCTAGTGCGTTCACATAAAGACTGTATTGGTTAACTAATTAATTCACGCACTTAAGCAATAATGTATGGTTATTATTCAATGCTAAGACGATGACAAATTGAGGTTGTTTATAACTATTAAATATAACTACGAGATTAATATTGACTGAATTAATATATATGACAGACATGGGATTCTAACTTCATTAAATACTTTAGTCAATAACCTTATTGTTCTTAACCTTAGCATGCAATGGTGATGACACTAATCAGGCAACATGAAACTGATAAACGCCAACTTTCGTTGCACGAGTACCATACTTCCAGACATCCACAAAAGAGATATAAGCTGAATAGACACCAATTATATTGAGATATGTCTATAGAATTTGACAACATAACGCTTTAAACACAAGTTATCTATCTTGATTACACAGGGCAAGTAAGATGGTTAAAATTACCTACGAATCATGTATAACAAATACATGAACCTATGCTAGCATGGCAAGTTCTAAATCCTTAAATTCACTTTCGCTTCATTAATAATTAACACACTATCTAATAAGTTCGCGACGTTCATAAGACGAATACGCACAACCAGTACTAGGATATCATACAATCACCACATACTAAGGCATCAAAACAATTTAAGATAAATCCACTAGAACCCCACGATAAAAATTAGCCCATAATCGGACGCATCATCAACGTGGGTTCCGATGAAAACATGATATAACAAACGTAGTCTTTATAACGAATAAATAAAACCAAGTATGAAACAAGAGTAAGGTTCTCAAGTAAGAAAATTAGCATCCAAATACAACTTAAAACAAAGATTCAAAAGTAAAAACAAGATCTTCTTCGTCTTCGTTGAATCGTGCTAATACGGTCTTCTCACGGCTCTCCTTGATATGTCTCTGGCTTGATATATATTGATCTATATATTAAAAACGACCTAAAGATGTTTATATAGCAGTCCCATGCAGTGTAGAATTCTTTCTCTCAGAAACCAAGTAGAAGCAGGAATCTGTCATCCCGACACTGCGCGGCCGTGCGCTTGATCAGCGCGGACGCGCTGGCTTTCTGTACTTCGGCCGCGCGCGCGGCCGCGCGGTTGATCAGCGCGGGCGCGCTGGGCTTCTGCCATAATTTATTTTCTTCTTTTTTCTTGCAGCTTCAATCCGGCTTCAACGAGCTTTTATTCCAACACCACCTTGACCCCAAATTAGTACCAAACCAATACTAATTCACCTGATTACCAAGAAAATGCCTGAAATGCAAAAACACTCGAAAACACGTTAAAACACTTAACAACTTGAGTACAAATGCATCAATTCCAAGTATATTATAGCATAATAAAGTGTCATAAATGTCACTCAACAGGTATATTATTTTATATCTTTCTAGGTTTTTTTATTATGTGCTAGGGTTAGATCTGACAATATTGATATACAAAATATGAATATGATACGAAAAGACACGAATAATTAGTGTTTGGATTCAAAAATTTGGTACACGAAAATATATGAACACGAAAAAACATGAATATAATTAGTGTCGGGTTTGGGTTTCCGATATAGGTACACGACACGGAACGACATTATACGGAATAAAGAAATAATTATTTTTTTTTAAAATATATAACATACATATATATACAATAAATACCAAATATGAAATTTATCTATTCTAAATAACATATATGAAATTGTAAATATTAAAATATATTTTATTATTCATTGACTACGTGAGTAAGCACTTCAGCATTTAATTATTTATGATATTTTTTAACAATTTATATATTTTATATATAATCCGTGTACTTTAGTGTATTAAAACGGGTAAACACGAATATATTAGTTCCGTATTAGTGTCACCAAATTGGTACACGAATGTAAATTCGGGTTTAGTTCGGGTTTAAGGTTTGGTACACGGAACGTTTGTACACGACACGTAACGTTGTCGGGTCTAGCTAGGGTGTAATGCTGATTGGTTTGTTTTTTATGATAATGGCGTACCTTTGTATTCAAGCTTCATCCATTTAAAGATTAAATTGACCTAAAATTATAAATTTATGCTTAAATTATGTGTTTCAAGTGCATACAATAGAAAAATAGTCAGCTATTATTTATGTTATTATTATTTTACATAGAATAATTATTTATGTTATAGCATGTAACATTTTAATTGATGGTTCTTACATTTGTATTCTTTTGTTTACATTTCAATTCGTTTTGTTAGAGTAGTATATCTCCAATTTACTCCACTTCACCATAAATTAAATTTATTTTATTATCATTTAATTTACTTTTTGTTCAATTATTATATAGACTTACTTTTGGCTGGTGCAAACACACTACACTAAATTCAAATGCTGGATTGTAAGTGTTTTTATTATCCTAATCTTTAAAATTATATAACGAGTATCTCTAACCTAGTATCTCCAACTTAGTGTTAGTTAAAAAAATAGCAGTTCAGCCACAATCACCCACACCACAGGCTAGCAAAAAAAATTAGATATCCTCTAAGTTGCTTTAGCTATTGCCTTAGCTAAATTATCAGCATATAATTGATGTTTAAACTTAAATCAACACATTAATACATACATATTTATATAATATTTAATACATAAATATCAAAAATTATTATTTTATATATAATATTTTTAGTTTATATAATATTAAGTTTGAAAATATTGTTCTCTTATTAAAAAATTTATTAATTATTTTTAACATACAATATATATATATAATACTATATATATTAGTATTTTTTTATTAATTATATTTTTGCTATATTTATATGTTATTATATTTTCAGTTGTAATAATAATTAAATTTCAATTATATATATTTCATGTATTTAATTTAGTATTAACTAAATTTATTTTATTATTTAAAGTTTATATATACATATAAATCTGAAAAAAGGAATAAAATAATATTTTAAATATATCTAATGATTATAATTATTCAGTAAAAGTTTAGATAATCCTAATTTGACTAATCATTTTAGTATGATGGTTTGAAGGTTTGAAGATGCTCTTATATGTTTAAACAAAAGTAAATAAATGCTAAAAATATCCAATTTAAAACACTATTAGATTGTGTTAACAATGTAATAATGAATTAGTCATAAATTTATACCTTAATTTGATAAAATTGAATAGGGACCTTTTCAATTGTTTGTGTTACATTTATTTTGCTATTTCCTACATTTTTATGCTGCAATTTTACAATTTGTTAATATGATTTATGCATAAATTAATATCACTGTTTAACTAAATTATAAATCTTATTTGACCTGTAAATGGAAAAGACTAAGAAGAATAATTATTTTTTTTTTTAAAAAAAACTAATTCTAATCAGTTGGTCTTTCACATATTCCTACGAATAAATATAATAAATGAATTCTCTCACAAAAATTATATATATTTACTTAAAAGTGAATAAAACTTCTCCCCTCAATATTTATATTGTAGTTACAAGTATTTGGTGGTGACACTTCATATATAATATCCTTATTAAATTTAACAAGTATCCTTTAGATTTTGTTTTTATTAAAAGTACAAACAAATAATTACTTTTTTTATTAGGAAGTATAATTACTTTATTTTAAAGTTATCCTCAATTAAATCATCGAATGTTATATACTCCCTCTGTCCCATCCATTTCTTTACAGTTACTATTTTGGGCCGTCCCATCCATTTCTTTACATTCCAAAAATAGTAAACTTTTAATAATATAAAACACTATTACACCCACTAACTTCCTCCACTCTCTCAAATCTATTATTAAATATTAATAGGTCCCACTACTTTAACCACTTTTCATCATTTTTCATTATTTTACCTACTTTTATATATATATATATTGGTCTCCGTGCCCACCAGAGATGTAAACATCCTGGTGGGACGGAGGGAGTACATTAATAAATTTTGTTTAGCAAATTAATATACATTTTATATGAATACATGTATGTTGATTACATTTTTACTATTTAAAATGATTACTTTTTAATGTATGTTGATTACATTTTTACTATTTAAAATGATTACTTTTTAATATATGTTGACTGACTTTTGTTTTGTCAATTTGTTTCCTAAAAACATGAATCAAAGTTCATTGTATTTATATTTTATATATTCTAAACTTTATTAAATTTTGTTATGTTTTTTCTAATTCTTTTTATTATACAGTAACACACGTGTGTAAATTATATGATGTGTGTATGAACTGTCACATATGAAATATTGTACATCTACATTTGACATTATACTTGATGTTGTATACATATAGACGTAGCGTACATATCCCTTATCTCTAAAATAATATTTTAACAATACCACCACCTATCAAATAGTAAATAGTATAGACGTATGTATAATTGACATGCTGACGTATAACATATTCCTTATCTCTGAAATAGTATTTCAACAATACAATTTGACAAGAATAAAAATATACTTTATCTATATACGTTATATATCAAAAACAGTAATTAAATTAAAATACAATGTATTAGGAAAATAAAATTCAGAGAAAAATTTAAATATAACATTGCTAGTTAGAACATAATCTTGATTTTATTTCATGGTACAATTGTTTTTTATCTTTGTTTAGTTTATTATGTATGTTCTTGATTTTTGGATTGACATGCAAGAGATTGTTTTTGTTGGTACGGGTGTAGAAAAACCACACAGACAGCATTGAAACATTCAAGAATTCTACTCGGAATTTTATGAAGATGGCAATGAGAAACGAGGAGATTGGTTTCGAAAGTTCTCGAGCTAACAAGGGAGTTTTGGCTAAACTATTGACATGTGCAATCTGCAACAACATAATCAGTGACCCTGTTAACATCACTGAGTGCCTTCATATATGTGAGTGTTATTTGTTTAATTTGCGTTTATGGAGTGTTTGTGTTTAGTATATGTTAGGTTTTGAATTGTATGCCTGTTACTCAACATGTTTCCAAACCGTGTTTCTGAGTGGGATATATTGGTTATGTTCTGTTTGAGTCTTGAATTGCTTTGTTAACTTTCTATTCAACATGTTTTTCTTGGATTGGAGGGTAATTACTAGTGAATTATTTATGGTTCTTGGATTTTCACGGAGTTTAAATGCTAGTTGATGAAAGCTAACCTGCTGAGTGATGAGGTTGTTATTATTATATAACTTGGGTAAATGGGGACAATTTTGAACTTAATGGAATGAACTACAGTAGAATAGGATTTTAAATACTAGTTTTGATGAAAGCTAACATGGAAATTACAAGATAGTGAATTTTTTGTTTCTTGGTCCTTTTCTGTTGTTCTTGATTGATGCTTATTGTTCTTAACTGTTGTTTTTCACTATGTCTGGTGGACAGTTTGCAACAGATGCATAAGCAAGAAGATTCAAGAAGATGATCTGAACAGCTGCCCTGTATGCAAAGTTTATCTTGGTTGTATGCCAATAGATAAAATAAGGTAAGCGGAAATTTTATCATATTAACCAAAGCTGAAAACTAAGTACAATTTTTCTTTCAATTTAAATGTAACAGATTGAATGTAGATAAGTAGTGCATGTAATTACATGAAGCAGTTTAGGGGGTACTGTATGAAATTTTGTATTCTACGGCTACACACACATGTAATATAGAACATCATTCTATGGATTCATATTATTTTTCATATAGCATGCATAAAAATAAAAAGAGTACTAGAAATGAATTGAGGGAATTTGCCTAAAATAGTGTGACTATGAGGCAGTCAGAGGTCTGATTAAAGTTGTCAATATTTCTTATACATCAAACTATATGTTCAGGCCAGACCACAACTGGAGTGTGATACGAGCAGCGATTTTCCCCTCTCTAGGACAAGAAGAGAAAGAAGATGATGAACTATACAAGGAAAGTGGGATATTAAATGGAGAAGCTAAGCAACCTATCACAATGCCTGCTAAAAGAAAGCAGAGATCTCTCTCTTCTTTGGAGAACAAAGTAAACGCATCTGGTTTAAATTGTACTGGTAGTCAAAGAAAATCCATTGCAAGAAAAGCGTTTTCATCAGAAGGATCAGCTACCTTCATTCAGAACGGACATAAATCAGTGGAAGCACGCTCAGAGGGCAAAAGATTTTCCAAGAATTTAGATAACTGTGCTCCGGATGATAAGCAGGCTGGTCTCCATGTATGTGTATTTGATAATCTCTCTCTCTCTCTCCCCCACTTGTGGACTGCGTAATTCTCTTGATTGTAAAAGGATATGCTTAGGTAGAAATTATTACAAAGTTTTTTAGGACTATGAGCTAGTCTATAAATGATCATGTTTTTAACAAATCAGTTGCCATATTGAAATTTGTCCATAGGCCTTAAGTTGATGAACTAATTATTTATATATTTCGATTGTGCAATATTCTTCGGCTGTGAAGTCCTCCAAGAAACATATTACTACAGTAGGCAGAGAGAAAACTCAAAGAATTGACAAAAAAATTGAGCTGGTGAATAATTTGTTGAAACCTCTAGAAGATATAGCAGAAGCAGAAAAAAAGAAAAACAATAAAACTGTTCCAGAGGAGGACATGTCCAGTAGCAAGCTTGTAAACATTTCCAAAACCGAAGCCAGCTCAGAAAAGAAGTTGATAAGCTACAACGCTGATGTCGAAACTCAATCTACTCCACTATCACTTCCGACGCTCAGGCCTGTAAGAAAGAATCGTGGTCGGCCCAAAAAGACAGTCGAGCCTCAGGGATTGATTCATGCACAAACCATTGTTGATACTACAAGCAGTCACCATGCTAAGAGAGTAGTTCCGATTTGGATTTCCTTGGTTTCTTCTGTTAATCAGTGAGCTCATACTCTTACTATAATAATGTTCTTCCACAGTAAGCTAAATTTTGTTAGTTCATTAATATATTTCTGTTTTAAAAAATATTTGTGTTTGGGCTTATTGTGTATGTTCTTAGGGATGGAGTTGAATCGCTACCACAGATTCCTCGTTGCTACTTGATGATAAAGTGAGTTATTAATTGCTATCACTCAGATCCCGTTATTAAATCACAATATAAATGGCTTGACAGTATATTATATCTCCACCATGCGGCTCCTCATTCCTAATACTGTAATACACATATTTAGTACTTCCATTTCAAAGCAAGAATGATTTCTTTACAGTGTGATAGATAAATAATATTTTACTTTATTATGGTAATTAGTTGCATAATGTATCAACATTATGGTAGTTACTAATTAGTAGATGTCAATTACCTGGCTAATTCTTAGGTTTCTTTTGAGCATTGCAATTGTCTAATTGGCATGAAAATGCATGCACACCTGTATGCTGATGAGTTTAGATATGATAGCCTACTCTCTACTTACTATCTTGTGCTTTCTGTTCAATTAGCATCTTGCAAAATCACTAATTCTTGTTTTAACTTTAACGTTATTTTGGTGTCCTAGGAATGATACTCTAACAATTTCATTTATCAAGAAGTACCTTGTGCAGAAACTGGAACTTGAGAGGGAAGACGAGGTAAGTTAAATCATCTTATATTGTACCATGGTTGTACATATTCCCAACATTGTGTAATTAGATCATTGTATGTAGATGTTATATATATGTGTGTGAAGGGATATATGGTTAATGCTGGCACTAAATGTAAATTAGTATTTCTGATTGTTTTCAAAATGTGCCATAAATAGGTGGAGATCAGTTTGTGGGGTATACAGCTTCCTCAAGATTTGGAGCTGCATCAATTAGTTGATATGTGGTCACAGAAAATATCAGATTCAGAAAAGTTGCAAGCAGCGGTGGGAGACTCGGCTGAGGATTTTGTTATGGTTCTTACTTATGGTCGAAAAGATCCGGATCAGTAAGCAAAGCCTAGAGGCCTCTTTAATCAGAGTGAATTTTTGAACTATATGTAGTCTTATACTGGGTTGGTATAATACAATAGAGAACTTTTAGCCAACTTCCCTTACAGTTCTGGCATGTGTACAACACAGTAGTAGCACATGCCAACTTTTAGCTAGATATAATTTTATTACCTGAAACTATGACTGTAGCTTGAATGGTTTCTTCTATTAGAGTTTGTTAGTTTCCAGTTTAGTTTCCAGTTTCCACGGCAATCCTTAACTTCAATAGCAATAGTTTCTGTGTTCAAGTGTTCATATCAAATTTATTAATCAAACTTCAT
Organism: Apium graveolens; assembly: GCF_009905375.1. NCBI lineage: Eukaryota > Viridiplantae > Streptophyta > Magnoliopsida > Apiales > Apiaceae > Apium > Apium graveolens. The sequence goes on from NC_133651.1 coordinate 303,494,050, forward strand.
AAATGAAGATGGTGTATGCTACCGGAATACAGTGTGATAAGTCTCTGATATTATTTAATATTTAAGCCTTAATTTTCAAAGAGATCTTTTCTTTATTTAATTATCCAACCCCCTTAAATGAGGATGTTATCTTATATTTATAGAAAGTCTCAAATGGGCTTTTTTTTTACAAATGGGCCTTCTTGGGTTTTACATCAGAGTTCAATAACTACTAAGACTTTATGGACCCCTTTCTCCCGGTCCAAACTCCAACATTTGTCTCCCTCTTTTTTCTGAGCGGATATCTTTAGAATTGCTTTGCGATATTTTTCTTTTGTTCCCCGTGAATAGGACACCAAGAGAAATAATAAAATGTTATTTAGGTTATTAGTTAGTGCGGGAATAATAAAATAAAATAGAATTAAAAAAATAATAAAGACCACAGTGAGATATTGTAATAAGAGGGGTTCATTTGTTTTCTTATTTGTCTTTATTATTATATATATTTTTATATTTTTTCAAACGTATATAATCGTTTTTTTGCTAGCCATTTTGAACATTGATAATTGGACTGTTCGGCTTCACCCTATCTCAACAAAAAGGAATGATGAGCTCTCTTCTTTCTCCACCGTCTGCCACCAACTCTGTAAGTTCTTTCTCCTCCACCTCGTTACCACCGGTTTCTTTATTTCTTTGTTAGGTTTATTTATTATCAGAAACTTAGGTTTGTTGTTATTCCCGTTGTAATGGCTGATGGTAGTTCTTCATCTTCTCGCACCCTTGCCAACCGGAATCCTGAGAAAAGACCCCTCGATGAAGGTGATCAAGAATCTATTTTAAATCTGAATAATTTGGAGATCCCCGACTTGGCCAAATGTGGTTCCTTTGATTTTTTTAGAGGAAGATGAATTCTTGAAAGGTATTCCTGATGGTCCGCTTCCCTTGCCTCCTCTGAGTCCTCGTACCCTAGAGTTTAGGAGTAGGGTTGTAGAGGAAAACCTTCGACTAGGTAGGGATGAGTTTTCAGATAAGTCGAGCCTTAACTATCTTAGTTATTACATTACTAAAAATCCGCCGGTGGATAAGTTGAAGGTATATATTGACTTGGAGAATGAGTATCGATATCGTGCCCCGACTGCAGATGAGCGCGTGTGGATGATGCCGAAATTTGGGATGCACAGTATTCCGTTGATTTTATTCTATTTTGGGGTTTCGGTTACCGATGCATCCTTTTTTCCTGGCAATGTATGAGGCTATTGGATGTGGGATAAGTCAGTTAACGCCCAACTCCATTGCCCAACTTAGTGGATTTGTGGCCTTGTGTTGTGACAGGAACATGATCTCCTCGATGAAGCTGTTTTTCTCAATATATGGGGTTCGCTACCATGAGGGTCAGGTTTACTTCCTCCCGATATAAGAGAATGAAAATTGAAAATTGTTAGTGTGAGGTCATCGAACTCCGGGTATCATGCGAAGTGGTTGTATGTCGGGGGTCCGAATTTGGAGTTTGTGAAGCCCGGTAGCAAAGTTAGTCAGGTGTCGATTGATTATTTGAATAATTTGGAGGAATATGATACATCATATCTCAACGAGTTTCATGGGTCGATTTCGTTATATACCCATTTACAGTTGTCGGATTCTAAATTTTTGGAGATTTATGATTGTAAGCGGGGATGTCCTTGATAGTTTCTCTTTTGTTTAATATGCACTTGTTTGTTGTGAAAAAATTGCATGTGTACTTTATCCCCCCTTTTTTTATTTATTATTATTATTTTTTTTGCTTGACCTTTTTTTTGTTTTTTGTTTACATCTCAGTAGCTGGAGCTTTTTTGAAGAAGTTTCTAAACAGCGGTATCCGAGAGGAAATGGACAAAGCGATGCTGTTGCTTGTCCAGATGGCGTCCCGTGGTGCTGTGGATGTTTCCAAGGTCGGCCCATCGAAGCCTGGGAATTTTGTATCCATCGAGCTTCTCGATGACCAAGGCAATAAAGTGACAGAGGATCAGGGAAGGGTTTTATAGGAGGCCGAGCCCGTCAACCCTCATAAACGTCTCCGTCGCGGGGTCGATGGTGAGGAGAATGTTGAGAGTGATGCTGGTGGAGTTGAGGCGGCAGCTGGGACGGTGAATAAGACCGTTACTTTGGTTGAAAACCAGATTTTGATGACGAACATCGTCGACCCTCGATCTAGGAGGGAGGCTATTAGGGTGGAGATTCAGCCCATCGAGCGTTGGACCGGCAGGGCCACCGTGCCTTTGAGAGCTCTTAAGATATTCAATCTTCCTCAAGACGCAGTTGCTTACGAGGGTTGGCGTCGAGATGAGCTTGTGGACCGATGCAAAGATCGAGCTGGTCGGGTATGAATATATTTTTTTGTTTCCATTGCATCAGTTTTACTTTTGTTAGTTGTATTTATTTGTTATTGTTCTTTTGTCTTTCTTGCTTTGACAGTTCCTTGCGGATTTTATACATATTATGGAAGAGTTTAAAGCTGATAGTGATGGTGAGGTTCGTGCGAAGCTGGAGGCTGAGATAACTGTTCTTAAGGGGGGAAAAGAAGAAGATTGGGGCCAGTTGTTCTGAGTTGGAAAAGAGATCAGGGGATTTGGCCAGTGCAAACTCTGCGTTATCTAAGAAGATTGGAGAAATGGAGGTTGCGGAGCAATCGTTGACTAATAAAGTTTTCGAGCTCGAGACACGGCTCTGGGAGGTAGAAAAGGAACGCGATGAGGAAAAGACTAAGCGCGAGGGCTTGGATCGTCAGATCGATGGTATGAATGGGTCATACAGGTTGATAGTTGAGGAGAATGAAAGCTTGAAGCTCAAGGTGCAGAAGGGGGTGGAGGACATTACTAAGGCTCTCGGCGACGGTTTTGATCGATGTGTTCGCCGGATGACCGAGGCTGGGATCAACGTGGAAGGTCATACCTTTGAGGATTATCTGCGAGACTTGGTAGCTTCACAGGATGTGGATCGTGAAGGCGAGGAATTCCCCGTGAATTGATGTAATAACTTACTTGCTACTCTTGTTATCCCTGGTTTCTGTGAACTACGTTAGTCGTTTGGATTTGGGATTTTATGTTCTCTTTCTAAGTATTTGCTTGTTTTATTATATCTATGAAGATTTGCAAATGTAGTTTTGCCATCCATGTTTTATTTGATCAAAAATTTTGTTTGTTGTTGGGTAGCGGTTTGCGAATATAGTTTTGTTACTACCTTGATTTTCTTTGGCTTACAAACCTGGTAACTTTTCTTTGTTAATTTTGCAGTTAGCCGTTTTATATTATGTTGTGGGAGTTGTTACAATTTTTCAGGCTTTGAGTCGTCACGGTGTTGCATTTTTTATATTTTTCAATTAGATGAGCTATGTGGGAACATGTTATTAGAATCTTAAAGATTTTTTCTTTTTTGTGATCATGATAAGATTGCTTGGTATATTTTGACTTTTCACTTGTGTAAGTCTTCCCTTCACCCTCTGTTTTTTTGAAGAATGAAAGGCATTCCAAATGCTTAAATTGTCATAAATTAAAGGTCCCTCGATGGGGGTCTCACAACGACCCTCATTGCATCGAGGGTTGGTGTTTGATATGGCAAACATTTCCTTAGAGTTTCAAGTGCTACAGACAGAAACATATTACTGATAATTTTTTTGAGATGAATGTCATTCCAGGCATTTTTAATTGGCCGACCATCAAGATGTGCATGCTCATAAGTCCCCGCGCTAACCACCTTCACGACCCGATATGGGCTCTCCCATGCTGGTTTGAACTTTCCCGATATCGTTGGTTGGGATGTAGCGGAGTCTCGAAGTACGATATCATCGACTTTAAGGCTCTTGGTTCTGAGGTGTTGTCCTGTAAGACCATAACACATTCGACAGTTCATCAACCCAACAACGAGGGATTTCTTTAATTCTTTTCTTTAGTCCTTGTAGAATGGTTCTATTCGTTACTTCTGCAAGGCCATTGGCCTGTGGGTATGCAACTAAGGCCTTGATGTGTTGGATTTTTAGCTCCTCTAGAGCTCTCTCAAACTGAGCTCCCACAAATTGTGTGCCATTATCAGAAACTAAAATTCTTGGAATTCCGAACCGAAATACAACATACTCCATGAAGAACTCAATCATCTTTTTCTCTCTGATCTTAGAAAGGGGCTTCTCCTCGACCCACTTGTTTGTATAATCCACCGCGACCACTATGTACTGGCATTGGTTTTTGGATTTTGGAAAGGGCCCTACGATATCTATCCCCCACTGGAAAAAGGGGCATGGAGCGAGTAATGAGTTGAGCTCAGTCGTGGGTCAATGGCTTATATTCCCATATAGTTGACATGCTTGACACCTTTTAACATACTCCTCACAATCTTTGAGGATTATGGGCCAGTACAGTCCCTGTCTGATGATTTTAAGAGCCAAATTATTTCCTCCGAGGTGTTCACCGCAGATGCCGGTGTGTACCTTGATCATCGCTTGGTGGGCTTCCTCCGTGGTCAAACAACGGAGCAGTGGTTCAGAGAAGGCGCGCCTAAACAGCAATGATCCGATAACACAGTAGTTTTTTGCCTTAAACATGAGTGAACGAGCCTCGTTCTTTCCTTCGGGGAGTTTATTCTCGAGGATATAGTCGAGGAATGGTTTTCACCAGTCTAGGCTATTCTGAATCTGATTAATGGATGGTTCATCAATGGCAGGAGACGTTAGGACGTCGACATATATTGGATCGAGATTAACAGGTAGATTGGAGGATGCTAACTTGGCAAGGGAGTCTGCCCACTGATTTTCCTCTCTATCAACATTCGAGAGCTTCCGTGAAGGGAATTTTTTAAGTAGCTCTTGTGTCCGTGTATGGTATTGGGCCATTTTCAGGATAAACAATAGCCATGGTCTTAACTGATCTTCGTCAGATTTGTGCGCTTTGGCTTTGAATTGACATTCAGCAACGAAATCTGAGAAAACTTGAGCTTTGATCGTAGTTCGAGGTTTATATTTGATGTAAAATTGGCTCAACTCGATTGTCCAAGCAGCGAGTTTGCCCGTCATGTCGGGTTTGTGCAGGATTCTTTTGAGAGGTTGATTTGTGAGCACATGAATTTCCCTCGCTTGGAAGTAGTGTCACAATTTTTGGCTGGCGATGATTAGAGTGTAGACTAGCTTCTGGATCTGTGGGTATCTTGTTTCTGTGTCTCGTAATAAATGGTTAATATAGTACGCTGGGACTTCTTTCCCTTCGTCGAGCCGAACTAAGACTGTCGCGACGGTTTCGTCGGAAGCTGAGAGGTACTGAAGCAACGGTTCACCTGATATAGGTTGAGTGAGGATGGGTGGGTTTGTTAAGAATGTCTTCAACTTGGTGAAACCCTTTTCATAGTCATCACTCCATTCAAAATGTGAGGATTTGGAAGCTTTCTTCATTGCTGAGAAAAATGGGATGCATCTTTTTGACGATCGGGGAATAAACCTTCAAAGTGCCGCGATACATCTAGTCAGCTTTTTCAAGTCCTTAATGGATCCTGGTTTTTCCATTTCTAAGATTGTCTTTGTTTGGGATGGGTCTGCCTCAATACCTCTCCAAGTGACCAAAAACTCAAGGAATTTACCCGCGGTGAGACCGAACGAACACTTGGCAGGGTTTAGCCGCATATTATTATTCCTCGTATTCTCGAATGTCTCACGAAGGTCAAACACATGATCAACTAGAACCTTCGATTTCGTAATCATGTCATCGACGTAGATCAGCATATTTCTCCCGATCTACGAGGCAAATATCTTATCCATCATTTGCTGAAATGTGGCCCCCGCATTGATTAAACCGAAAGGCATTACTCGGTATCCGAAGACCCCTCTGTGTGTGATGAACGCAGTTTGCTGCCAATCTTGAGAATCCATCTTGATTTGATTGTACCCTGATAAAGCATCCATAAAAGATAAGAGCTCATGTCCTGCTGTCGCATCAATAAGTTGGTCGATATTCGGTAGAGGATAAATTTTTTTGTGACAAGCCCTATTCACGTTCGAGTAATCGATGCACATCCTCCATTTCCCATTATTTTTCTTGACCAGGACCACATTCGAGATCCATGTAGGGAATTGTACCGGTTCGATAAAACCGGCCTCAAGCAATCTGTCAATCTCTTGGTCAATGGCTGCTCTTTTCTGGGCAGAGAATGTTCGGTATTTCTGTCTTACGAGTTTGATGCTTTTACTGATGTGTAAAAAATGCCGAGAGACGACCTCCGGGATCCCGGGCATGTCCTTGGGGTCCCAGGTGAAAATGTCGGAGAACTCTCGGATGAGATTCGTGATATCTTTCTTTAAAAGTTCAGGGAAATTTTTGCCAATTCTTGTAGTTTTCTCAGGGTTTCCTTCAAATACTTCCACCTCTTCAGTTTCTTCGACAGGGGAGCAAGAGTTACTTGTGGGTGTGTCGATTAATTCTCTGGGATCGACGTCAACCACTTGATTGACTCCCAGTTACTCATCTACTTTTTTCCTTGGAGAAAATGTGGTTAAATAGCATTGTCCAGCCATTGCCTGGTACCCAGTCATTTCATCTACCCCGAAGTCTGTGGCAAATTTCATTTTCAAGTGGGATATGGAAGTTATAGTGCATAGGGCGGTGATTGTAGTTCGCCCCAGTATAGCGTTGAAGCTAGACGAGGCACTAATCACATGAAACTTGACCACCTTCCATATTTGGCACGGGGGAAAGCCAAAAAGTACCGGCATATCGATGATTCCTACCACATAGACTTCATTCCCGGTAAACCCATACAGCGAGGTTCGAGAATTCTCGAGTCTTCGGTCCCCGATGTCCATTCGGGAGAAGGCGTGATGATATAAGATATCAACGGAGCTTTCATTGTCAACCATCATTTTCTTAACTATATTGTTTCCCACTCGTTTCGTAATGATAAGGGCGTCCTGATGGTGTTCGATGAGTCCGGGATGGTAATCATCATCCGAGAAGGATATGATTGAAGACAGATTCGCTCAAGGGCGTTTAGTTGTTGAGAGATTGACATTAAAAACTTCTCGAACATAAGATTTGCGAGAGTTGTGAAAAAATCCTCCCGCGGCTACACTGCCAAAATGACGTCAATGACGCGATCATCTTGCTATACATAGTGGACAAATTGTCCTCGGCGAATCTTACTTTCAATGAGGTTGCTGAGTTGGAAGCATTGTTCCGTTGTGTGACCAGTGTCTTCGTGATAATCACAATATCTGGAACTTGGAGGTATGTCGGGTTTCATGGGTGATAGTCTGGTTATGTTTTTAACACTGCTAGAATCGTCGTTTTCTCATCGTTGATCTTGGTGAATTCTTTGTCGGGTTGACTTCGAGGATGCCAATCTTTTTCCCTTCGATCCCTCGGAGGGTAATCAACGACTCGGTTCTGGGGAGATCGACAGCGGTCTTGACGCCTCTCTCTCACGGGTGATCGCGGACTATAGCTTTGATGAGGTTCATACCTTAAAGAGCGTTTGGGTGACTGTATGCAACTCACCGCCTCTTGAAGCATCATTTGATGCTCAATAATTTGAAATGCCGCTTGTAAAGTTTTTGGCCGTTTCTCAAATATATCCTCGAGGAGTAGTCCATGTCGTGACTTGTCGATACCCGCTGATAGGAAATTGACAGCCATTTGTTCTATGAGGTCTGTAATTTACGTTATTTCTTCTCTAAACCGAGTTAAGAAACTCCCGAGGCTCTCACCTGAGCGTTGGTGCATGGTCATTAATGACGCTGTGACCTTTATTCCCTTATAATTGCTGGAGAAGCGAGCCTGGAATTTACTTTTTAATGTTAACCACAAGTCAATAGAATGGGGTGGTAGATTAATATACCATCAGAGAGTCATACCTTGGAGGCACGTGGAGAAAAATTGGCATCGGGCGATTTCAGAGTGCCTGAAGAAAGCCATACGACTGTTAAAAGTATCGAGAAATGCCAAGGGGTCGGATGATCCATCAAAGTGATCGAGTGTTGGTGTCTTTAATGTCCTGTCGATGTGAGATTTTTCGAGGACGAGAGATAAGGGGCTTTCACTGACAGTTTCGAATCTCGACTGATTGCGCATTATGTTACGTATTTGAGCTATCTGTTCTTGCATTATAGCGGATTCTTCGTAGGAGGTGGACTCTGTAGACTCCGTCCTTTGGGAGGCATCACCCGATGGTACCATGCGTTGTCAGCGTTCACGAGGTTGTGAATATGTCGACTCGGCAGAGGGTTCTTACTCATATTCTACATCATTTTCATCATCATAGTACTGCTCCCCCATCTCTTGAAGGGCGAACATCGTCTGATGAAGCTCATGTCAGAGGCGATATATTTCACGCTTCCGTTCTAATTTGGCTTGCAAGAGGCGTACCTCTTTTTCCATGAGCTCGGGCTCTTCATCTGAGTACGCCGGAGCCTCGGGTTCTTCTGTTTCCTTCAGTTTCGCACGCTCTTCTTTCTCCAGATGCAAACGCAGATCACTAGAAAGCACCTGCTTTCCTGTCAAGGTTGAAATTCTCTGGTATTGATCTGTTTTACAATTGCGCTTCCTCGCCTGTGGCTCCGTGACCACGATATTAAGCTGTTGATCGTGACCAGTTTGCTCAGGTGGTGGGAACATGCATTTTGGTTGAAGCGAAGGCTTTTACGGCGACTCTTGGTCGTCGCGATGCCTAACAACAGTGGCGATCTCTGCTGTTGTTTCTATGATTTCGTTCGGATCGATTTCCTCCATGAATTCGTTGGATCTAAGAATAAAGAAACCCCTCCTTCTAGCGCCAAATGATAAGTCTCGAATATTATTTAATATTTAAGCCTTAATCTTTAAAGAGATCTTTTATTTATTTAATTATCCAACCACCTTATATTTATAGGAAGTCCCAAATGGGATTTCTTTACAAATGGGCCTTCTTGGGCTTTACATCAAAGTTCAATAACTATTATCACTAAGACTTCATGGGCCCCTTTCTTCTGGTCTAAGGTCCAACACAGTGTAATAACTAGAAATACTTTGTCAAAATTTTCGTTATACGGTATAGAAAATAAGCTTCTGAGTTCCAAGTACAGCACAATAATCACAACCACTATGAATTTTAGCTTTTGTAATAATCCATTTCCTTTATAAAACTTCTCATTCAGCTCTTCAAAAGATCCAGTGTTGTCAATCACAATATCTGCCTTGGCCTTTTTTAAATCCAAAGGCATCTGAGCATCTATCCTGTTTTTTGCATCCTCCATCAACGTACCATCTCTTTCCATAAGCCGTGTAAGTTGTGTTTCTGGATCAACCCATACAACAATGGTGGGACTTGTCCACTTGTCCATCTTAACCTCGAACAACAATGGGATGTCAAGAATGATAACCTTGTAGCCCTTCAACCATAACTTCAGAACTCCTTGAAAGATAACCTGTGATATATAAGGTGCAAGTAACCTACAAATATGTACCAAAATCCATTAAAAATATTGATGCATACTGAACACATGTTATTTTATACACATCTTCGTCAAAAAAGCATATATGCTATGTAATATTTAATTATATTAGAAAGGTAATATCAACACCCCAGTAATGAAATTAATTTTAAATATTCATTTATAATCATTTTAAGTTTACTTCAGCCTTACAAAAACCGTAAGAGAAGCAATGAAATATGTTCCCGGGAAGAAGGTAAATCATTTGTTGACAATTAAATTGCATATTTAGTTATCTACGACTTACCTATTAAGAACCTGTCATTTCTCATGATCAGAAAACACAATTTGGCCTAGCTTTGGCCTATCAACCTCCCCATTGGCCTGAAGTATGTCCTCACCACATGCTTCCACAACCTTTTTCCAACCACCAGTTCCCTTCCTCAAAATATCCCGTGAATTAAATTATGAGCATGCTAACCATAAAGCAAGCGAATGAGCAAAAAATTGCTCGTTCAGCTTTCCTCACTAGATTTCAAGCTAACATGAAGATGTTTGGTATATTTGTACACATTTGAAAAAATTGATTACATTTTAAATACACAATCTTGATAGGTATATGAACATACTTGTAAAATAATTATCAAACATAATATTTTCTTTTCTATGTTGTAGTTACTTTAGTTGTAAACCAAAATACGAAATCTTTTATAATATATATATATATGTTAGGTCCTTAATCAACTGTAGAGGGGGTGGATACAGTTAATACAATCAATTCGACAAAGCTTCAACATAATCAATAGTTTTTATATTAACTGATAAAAAATGTATTACAAACGTACTCTCTCGAAAGGATGAAAAATTATCCTTGAGAGCTGCTAGGTTATGCGAAAGATATAACAATGTCACAATTGCTTATATAATGAACCTAATATGTGCTTTATATAGAGCACAACTACACAATGTATAAGGAATCCTATTATATTAACAAGGAAACCTAATACAATGCTTCTGAGATAAAGTCCTTCACCGCCTTAAGTTCCTGTTTCTTTTTTCTTATCGAAGATCAACTGATGTGACAAATACTGATTACATCATCCGTTGATATCATTATCATCCGTTGATATATAAGTTCTGATGTGAATTTCGGATAGTTTATGCTTAATATCACCAATTGCTCCTAACAATCTCCCCCGACTTTTTCATTAAAGGTTAAAACTTTAGTTCCTAGACTCATTTCTATCTTAGCTCCTCCAATAGGCATATCAACAGCATATTCAGATTGATCAATGTACTTTAGAATGTAGTTTGATTTATAAGGCATTCCTTTTTGCTTTAACTGTATCAGGTTCTTTATGAATACAGACCATCTGGTAGTTGCATAATTAGTTACCTTGAGAATCGTAGCAATAAGTTCCAATTCCTGCCATGGGTTGTCTCTAAACTGTTCTTATTTCAACCTTAAGCTTCTCCCAGACTCCAGAAAATAGGATTATTTTCTCTCCAGTATGATCAATAACAATTTGCACTGATATGATCTCCTGTAAGTCTTCAAGCATTACATTGTCTCCTATTTCTGTCAAATAAGAATGCTTTCTTATAGTCAAAGCATCTCCTACAAATAGATCATCAGCATTTAATCTTCCAAGACCACTTGTGATTCCAGGTTGTCTAGATCAAGAACTTCCACTATAAATCTTCTTTAATGTTTCAGAAGAATCTATTCTAGGTGCTGGTTTCTTGCTTCCCCATAGTAGCTTTTTCTTTTCTTCAAAAGTAAATTCTAGATTATCAGAGACTATGTCTTCAGAATTATAATTTGATAAATCTGCTTGAATTGGGTTTAAGAAATCAATAACATGAGTAGAATCAGAGGTTGTGATTGGTTGAATAATAGCTTCTTTAACTTGAGCAATGTCAGAGGTTAATTTTAGTTTATCAGCCCATTCAGCTCCATAAATCTTCCTTCTTTGGTGAGCTTGGTTGATTTCTTCTTCTTCTTCACATTTTTCTTCAGTATCATAAGTTTGAACTACTGTATAGATTGAATCTATCAGCATTTGAGATTTAGTTTCCTTAGATACTGATTTCTTCTTTGCAATAAATTTGGCTTTAGACTTTAAAATCTTTGACTTATATCCTATCTTCTCTTTTCCTTTAAGCTTCTTGTCAGCAGTTAAGATATCTTGAGATCTGAGAGATCTTTCATCTTATGCTTGACTGATTTCCCTTATAACTACACCTCTGGTTGGTCTGTTAGAAGGATCATCTTCATAAAGTACTTGAGAAATAACAACAAAATCAACATTTGCTATCTTCATGGAATTCTTGAAGTCTTCCCCCATTTTCCTTAGATGTTCAAGATCAACTCCAGGATTTTCTCTTTTAAAGATTCTTCTACTCACCTCAGATTCAAATACTTCGATCCAAAACAGAGCTATCTTTCTTCCTTTTACTTTCAGAATTCGTGAAATGGGATTCGTAGCCAGCAAGCAATAGGTTTGAAGATATTGACTTGCTTCAGTACCAGCTTTTATCTCCAGAATAACTTGGTCTTATTAGCAGCAGTTGTGACTTGTAAAGATTGTTGCATTTTTGGAGTCATAGTCAAATCTTCTACTCCTCTTTCATTCCTTTTATTATCTCCACCTTGTCTATATTGAAATCAAGTGATTGCTTTTGATGAACCACTAACTCCAACTAGCTCTTCACCTCTTCTCCTTTCACTATCCTTCTGTCCCCCTTTTACCTCCATCAGGATTTTCATCATTATTATTTTTCAATGTCAGCTGTTTGCATTCACATTTAACAATTTTTCCCCCTTTTTATCATCATCACCAAGCAGTAGAGAAAGAATCGGCTCCATTGAATTTTAAACTTCTATAAGTTGATCAGACATTTGAGCTTGTTTAGCTTCCAATCTAGCTTGACTGGCTTCAATTGCATTTGGCCTACAACAATTGATGCAATTTGTTTCTGAATTTCCTGATGAGTAGTCAGCCTTGAAATAATCAATGATTCTTTGATCTGATTGATTTGAGTAGTAGTTGCTTCTTGAGCTGTATGTAAGGATCTGACAACTAAAGTTGATGCTTTCAGATGATTCAGCATATCAGGATTCTTAATCTTCTGTTGTGTTATTTCCAGATGTGCAACAACTTTTGTTCTGGAAATAAGATATGTATCATCTTTCAAATGAGCATTCTAGAGATTATCAAAATAATCTGTGTCCTTAGCATCTAACTCTTTCATTCTCTGTTGTGTCACATGCAGAGGCATATCTTCAGGGAAGAAAAGATCATCCTCACGATCTATAATAACATTAGAAATATTAGCTTCTTCAACATCTTTAGATTCTTCAATAGCAACTGGATTTTGCACTAATTTCTGAACTTCATCACCAGCTTCAACATGTAGAATAGAATTAGAAATTGGTGCAGTATGTGATCCAGCAGCTTCGGAAGCTTCCACACCTTCAGCAGTTAACTCCACATCTTCAAGTATTATAGATAAATGAATTGGAACTTCAAGATTAACTTCCAGGTCCTCAGTTGATGTAGAATACTATGGTGATTCTGAAATGGATGAAACTTTATGAATGGACAGTTGTGCTACTATATCTTCAGCAACAACAGGGATTTTCTCGGGTGATGAAAAAGTAGAGTAAATGGTCTGTTTTTCAACAAAAATTGGGATTGTCTCATGTGTCCACATATCTCATGACTTTTAATAATCAGAACTTCCTCACAAGGATTACTAAATCCTATCTCTTATCTACCTCTCCTTTTGTCAGGAAGGATCCTGCCTCTCTTTAATTCTATTTTTCTCTCAATCTTTTCACACATCTCACAGAAAAAGCTCAGAAAGATTGTCCTACAAAAATAAGAGGCGACTAAAGAAGGGTCATATGTGGTCATAAAACTAGAGGTATTCCTTAAATAAGGTCTGGAAGTAATCATACCAACATGATTTATATCATAAAAAAAATGCTAAAAAACTGAATCAGTATTTAGAATAAATGCTGATAAAGTAATAACAATATTTATACCTTGTGAATCTGAAGTAACAATTAAACTCATAGTTAACACTCTGGTTATGATAGTTGTTGTTCATCAATAATGAGAACCTCCATTTGAATTGGAGAGGATTTGATCAGGTTACCGTCATGTACCATGATCTCAAACCTTGTTCTTCTTGCAAAGAACTAACACTTGAATGTGTTTATTAAAAGCTATTACAGAGTCTTTAGTAAAAACTGATGAAACCTCTATGTCTCTATTAGTATCATTAAGATCTACCTCAGCAAGTAGTCTCTAACCAACTGAATGTTGTTTCTGAGTGGTGAGCATAATTTCAAGAATTATGTCACTTGAATTTTGGCAACATTTGAGAAAAGGATTCAAGTGTTTCAGTTGTGAGAAGAAATTTAAGATATAAGATGTGTAATTTTAAGAAATGAGTTTGAACAACTTTCTTGAATAGGAAAAAAAGTCTTAAAAGTATGTCTTGAATAGACATTTTAGATAGTCAAGTACACTCAAAGACAATAATCCTCATTGGCTAAGAATTAAATCTTTCATAAATTTCTTCTTTAACAACAGTTATTTCCTGTAGTGTGCTCAATCTATACTGAAGTAATCACATGAACTTAAACAGAGATTAGTTTCTTCACATGCACTATTAAAAACATCTGAAATTAAACATGTAGTACTGATTTGGATATGAACAGTTAAAAGCATTCAAGCATAAATAAGAAATTAAACAAGTATGCATTCACTTAAAGAGTCAAAGAAGGAAAAAACATTTTCATAAATAGTTAAGAAGTAGAGTACAAGACTTTATAGAATTTTAAACATAAAACCCTAAACAATCTAACTACTCGGACTTCTTCTACCTCTTTGCTGGTTGGTCCGACCTCATCGCCCTGCGATAATAAATCCTACTCATAGTGCCTGCAAGAGAGATGATATTCTCTTGTAGCTCAAGAGCTGCTTAACGAGCACGTTCCGCCAGTTCAGCACGAAGTTCTTCTTTAAGAACTTCTCCGGTGAATAAATGTAGTTCCAGCTGATCATCCCAAGAAAGATGATCATAGACTGAGTTTGGAACTTCAGTTGGGTGATAAATTTCACCACCATTATGAACCATATATCCGTATGGATCAAAGTATATCTTTTCATCACTGGGATTGAAGATTGGCAAATAGCATCCACCGTTGCGTTTGTAAAACTGGGGTTAAGCCATTTTTGATGAGTGAAGTTGAATAAAATATTGAGAAGATGATGAGTTGAGTATGAAAAGGCAGTAAGAAGTTTTGGGAGTGGAGGGTTAGTATTTATAGCAGAGGAGATAGAAACTGAAAAGACTCTTTGATTAATCATGTAATAATTAATCATAATACGAATACATGATTACGCGTATCTAGGTAAACAAAAAGTATTCTCTCTCTTCAGATTCCTATTCCTAATGTAAGTACTCAAGTATTACTAGATACTTACATCAGTAGCTAACCCATTTAAGCAATTAAAAGATTTCCACTAACTCACTGATTAATTAAAAATACTGCATAACCATTTATTTCGAATAAATTCAAAATAATCAATGAAATATAACAGTCAATCATGATTTGACCATTATCAGTATTTAATCACGACTATCAGGATTTATCAACTACTGACAGAATCTATTAGTTAAATCAAGTTTAACTAATCACAGGGCATGTACACATAATTAGTAGTTTAACATGTAGTTTTCACATAAGATCATAGAAGATAATTGCATGTTATCATGGCATCAACATTTAGCACACCATCAGTATCTAACAAGTACTGACACATAATAAGATACCATGCTTCAATATATCAGCAGACTTAATTATTAGAGTTTGAGAAATGTCCTGATATCATTCCCAATTCATTCACCAATCTTGTGAAAGTAGCTTCACAGAGAGGCTTGGTGAATATATCTGGTACTTGCTGATCTGTTGGAACAAAGACCAATTCCACTGTACCTGCTTCCACATGTTCCCTTATAAAACGGTACCTGATGCTGATGTGTTTAGTCATTGAATGCTGCACTGGATTTCCTGTCATTGCAATATCACTTTGATTACCATAATATATAGGAATAGAAGAATAGTCTAACCCATAATCCAGTAGCTGATTCTTCATCCATAGAATCTGAGCACAACAGCTTCTTGCAGCAATGTATTCTGCTTCTGCAGTTGAAGTGGAAATTGACTTTTGTTTCTTGCTTTACCAAGAAACCAATCTGCCACCAAGAAATTGGCAGCTTTCAGAAGTGTTTTTCCTGTCTGTTTTACCTCCTGTAAAATCAACATCCGAATATCCAATTAGCTTAAAGTCTGAATCTCTAGGATACATAATCCCAAATTCATGGTGCCTTTGAGATACTTAAAAATTCTTTTCACAACTAATATACGAGGTTCTCTAGGATTAGCTTGGAACCTTGCACAGAGACAGGTAGCATACATGATATCAGGTCTACTAGCAGTCAGATATAGGAGTGAGCCAATCGTACCTCTGTAGTTAGTTATATCTACTGAGGAACCAGTATTTAAATCTAACTTGGTTGCAGTGGCCATGGGAGTTGATGCAGTTGAGCAGTCTTGAATTCTAAATCTTTTGAGTAAATTCCTGGTGTATTTGGATTGAATTATGAAGATCCCTTCATCAGTCTGTTTAACTTGTAACCCTAGAAAGTAACTCAATTCTCCCATCATACTCATTTGATACCTGGACCACATTAGCTTTGAAAATCTCTCACAAAGTTTATCATTAGTAGATCTAAAAATGATATCATCAACATATATCTACACTAATAACAAGTCCTTACCATGGTATTTATAAAAGAGAGTTTTGTTAATTGTACCTCTTGTGAAACCACTTTCTAGTAAAAATAACAAATGTTTCATACCAGACCCTTAAAGCTTGCTTCAGTCCATAGAGTGCTTTATCCAGAAAGTAGACATGATCTGGATACTTTGGATCAATGAACCCTGGAGGTTGTTCAACATAAAATTCCTCTTCAAGTTCTCCATTTAAAAATGCACTCTTCACATCCATTTGGAACACCTTAAACTTCTTGTGAGAAGCATAGGCAAGAAAGATTCTAATTGCCTCAAGTCTTGCAACTAGAGCATATGTCTCATCATAATCAATGCCTTCTTGTTGTGAATAACCCTTTGCAACCAGTCTTGCTTTATTCCTTGTGATAATGCCCTCACTGTCAGTTTTGTTTCTGAACACCCACTTTATGCCAACTACAGATCTGTTCTTTGGTCTTGGCACAAGAGTCTAGACTTTGTTCCTTTCAAATTCATTGAGCTCCTCTTGCATTTCTGTAACCCAGTCAACATCTTGCAGAATTTCTTCAATATTCTTAGGTACAGTTTGAGATAGAAAAGAATGGTAAATACATTCATTCTGAGTGGCTTTTCTTGTTCTTACACCACTGTCAGGGTTTCCAATAATTAAGTCAGGTGTGTGTGACTTAGACCATTTTCTTGCAGATGGAAGTTGACTCCTTGAAGATGAACCTCCCCCTTGATCCATGAACTCTCTGTTATTTCTTTGATTAGTACCACTATTATTTCCTGATGCTCCCCCATTTTTATCAATATTTGACTCATCAGAGTTTGAGGAAGATGAGACTGATGATCTTTCTACTGATGTTTCTTGAGTTGAATCACTTGTAGTAGTCTCTAGATTTAAATCATGTTGTTCCCCTCAATATATGCTTCAGTGTTAGAAGAATTTCCACTGTTATGTGGAACATCAGAGCTTTGAGTGATATCACGATTTACTGTATCAGGGTCAAGATTTAAAAGTTCAGCATAAGGTACTTCATTTTCAAATCTCAATTTTTCATGGTCATCTGCATCTTCTAGACTTGTTATCTTCTTGTCATCAAAAGATACATGTATGGATTCCATGACTGTTCTTGTTCTCAGATTGTAAACTCTGAAGGCTTTTGTGGACGAGGATATCCCACAAAATTCCTTCATCAGCTTTTAGATTAAACTTGGTCAGCTGCTCCGGATGATTTTTGAGAACAAAACACTTACAACCAAAAATATGAAAATACTTTAAATTTGGCTTCTTTCCCTTCACCATCTCAAATGGTGTTTTTCCATGCATGTTGATCAATGTTGCATTTTGTGTAAAGCAATCAGTTTGCACAGCCTCGGCCCAAAAGTAGGTAGGCAATCTTGCTTCCTCTAGCATGGTTCTTGTAGCTTCTATAAGAGTTCTATTATTTCTTTCAACAACTCCATTTTATTGTGGAGTTCCAAGAGCAGAAAACTCTTGTTTTATCCCCTTGAGTTTGCAGAACTCTTCCATAGAGCTATTCTTGAATTCAGTTCCATTATCACTTCTGATGATCTTCAGTCTTCACTTTGTATGTTGATCCTTTTTACAGATCCCTCACATGATCAAGAAGAATGGATGGAGATTCATCCTTGGTGTACAGAAAATACACCCATGTGTATCTTGTATATTCATCAACAATTATGATTGCATACCTCTTCTTGGAAATTGACATAACATTCACCGGACCAAAGAGATCGATATGAAGTAGATGATATGGTTCAAGAATGGAGGATTCAGTTTTACTCTTGAAAGATGTTTTCCATTTCTTGGATTTCTGGCATGAATCACATAAGCCATCAGGAGTAAACACTGTATTGGACAATCCTCTAATAAGATCTTTTCTCGTAAGTTCATTGATATTATTGAAGTTGAGGTGATAAAGTCTTTTATGCTAGTTCCAGCTGTCTTTCACAGATGCTCTACTTAGTAGACAAACTTCTGAATCATCAATACTTGTGGAGACCCTGACTTCATATAAACTACCATGTCTTACACCAGTCATTGCAATCTTGCCATCAGACTTAATGATAATTTTACAATGCTCCTCATAAAAATTGACATGGTAACCTCTGTCACAAATTTGACTCACACTGATCAAATTATGCTTGAGTCCTGCAACTAGAGATATATTTTCAATGATGACATTTCCAATTTTGATTTTTCCATATCCCAAGATTTTTTCTAAGTTTCCATCTCCATAAAAAACACTTGGGCCAGCCTTCTCCTCAAATTCTGATAGCAGGGATTTATAACCAGTCATGTGTCCTGAGCATCCACTGTCCAAGACTTTAGTATTCCTCCTGTTACCCTTTAATTCAGCATTGTTGGCCTCAACATCAACATTTTCCATGAGAGCATAATTGATCCCATCATCTGAATCTGATGAATCATCCCAGTTTCTTTTCTTTGAGATCAAAGCTTGTTTCTTCTAAGCTATGGGTTTTCTGCAGTCAGCTGCAAAATGTCCAATTCCATCATAGTTGTAACATCTTTCTTTTGACTTGTCAGGTTTTCCAGATCTTGATTCCTTCCAATCAGCATTTCTTCTGTTGTTCCTCTTATCAGAGTTTGAGGAACTGGAACCTTTTCCAGAAAATCTTCTCCCTTTCTTGAAGTTCTTGTAGACCATATTCTTCAAACTTTTAACCAGTGGGGCAACCATCTGATCTATGTCTTCATTATTGTTATGATCACTGTCAATATCTGATCTAGTATCAGTACTTAAGTCATCATCATAATTTGATGATTCGGTATCTGACTTTGCAATTATGGCTTTCCCTTTGGAGTAGCTTTTCATCCTAACTTTCTCCTTTGGCTTCTCTTCAACCTTGAGTGCAACTGGTCTAGACCTAGATCCTTTCCTCTTGCTTCTTTGCTCCATCTCTAGTTCATGAATTTTCAGAACTCCATAGATCTCATCTAGAGGTGTGTCATTAAGTTCATAGTTATCCCTTATTGATATGACTTTAAAGTCCCACTTTTCAGGGAGAGCAAGTAGGAACCTCAAGTTTGAGTCCTCCAAATCATATTCTTTATTGACAAGGGATAAGTCATTCAGCAAATTCTGAAATCTGTCATAGATCTCAGTTAAGGACTCAAAGTCTCTTGAGTCAAGGTGCTCATATTCTTGAGTAAGTACTGTCTTCCTGTTCTTTTTGATAGCGGTTGTACCTTGACACTTTACTTCTAAAGCATCCCATATCTCTTTTGTTGTCTGACATCCAATGACTCAATTGGACATAACACTATCAAGCTGCTATACAGGATGTGTCTGACCTTAGCATCCTTCATAATAGATGAGAGATCTTCCGGAGTATAGTCCTTCCTGTATTTGTCTATCATCTTCTCTGATTCTCCTGCAACAGAAACAACTACCTTCATTGGTTTATGAGAACCATCATAAATTATGTTTAGATATTCAGGATCTGTGGCTTCCAAACACATGGCCATCCTGACTTTCCAGATTGGATATTCATGTATCTTCGGGATTGGAACCTTGATTGCTTCATACCTACTAATGTTGATACTGATCTGTGATGTGGCTGGGGTTGATGGTTTTGGATTCTTTGGTTCTTCTTCTTTGTCTCCCATTATAGATTGATTTTCAGATCTTAAAATGTTTGTATGTTAACAGCAAACTCTGATTTCAGATCTTAAACTGTTTGTATGTTAACAGCAAACTCTGATACCAATTGTTAGGCTCTTCATCAACTATAGGGGGGTGAATACAGTTAATACAATCAATTCGACAAAGCTTCAACAAAATCAACAGTTTTTATATTAACCGATAAAAACTTATTACAAACGTACTCTCTCGAAAGGATGAACAATTATCCTTGAGAGCTGCTAGGTTATGCGAAAGATATAACAATGTCGCAATTGCTTATAGCATGAACCTAATATGTGCTTTATATAGAGCACAATTACACAATGTATAAGAAATCCTATTCTATTAACAACAAGGAAACCTAATACAATGCTTCTGAGATAAAGTCCTTCACCGCCTTGAGTTCTTGTTTCTTTTTTCTTATCGAAGATATACTGATATGACAAATACTGATTACATCATCCGTTGATATCATCATCATCATCCGTTGATATCATCATCATCATCCGTTGATATATAAGTTCTGATGTGAACTTCTGATAGTTTCTGCTTGATATCATCAATTACTCCTAACAATATATAAATATGTATAGAATGCTTCACGAGCAGACATGATAAAAACTTTCTAATTCTTAACATCTACACGATGAAGAATCTGATTAAAGACTTCAAATTTCAACACAGAGTTGTAGCATAAATAATACAACTAAAGAGCAGAAGATCAAGTTATCAGACATCAAGTAATTTCTTCCTTAATTCTACATATATTCAATTATTCACAGAAAGAAGTTGTAGAAATTATAAAACTGAAGAGTGCATGCACACACACAAATACACACATACACACGAGCATTAAAGCATATACGAGCTACATGGTCTGCGTCAACGACTGGGATTGCATGAGACTTGAAAATATTAGAAAGAATAATCTTCCCCGATCTGATTCCTCCTGTTAATCCGACAATCCTCATATTTCATCTCTTTTCTTCTTGATCTCTTATTTCTTCAGCCAATGAGTTCCACAATTACTGATTAGTACATAAATAAATAACATTATAAGACCTTAAACCAATAGAAAAAAGTTTGGATTCTAGCTGACAAGAAAACAAACTAAGAACATCCTATGGAAATCATACAAGAAACTTGATCAAATATGTACACATAATGACAAATCATATTAGTAAGTGTAATAAGGGTAGTAATTATGATCCCGGTGTAAAAAAGAGTCTATAAGAAAGTATGTATTTAAGCTATGTTTGTTGGCAAGGAAAATAATTCCTGCAAATCTATACTCAAAAGTCAAAACACTGTAAATATTCAAGTTTTGATTACTTTCAAGTTAATTTGGGGGGAAATTCAGCACCTCAAATGGGATACCTCTGTCTTTGCACAAATGGAGGAAATCAAAAGGTTATGTGTGTGTCTGTGTGTCACGCTATTGCTATTTATCGGCTGAAATATCAGAAATCGACCACCTGCCGATCTAACAATCCAGAATCAGTGCATAAACCATTTTTCTCCATATCAGTTAAAATCCGTTTGATATTGGAGGTGCCGAAGGAAAAGTTAGGAGATCCATTTTTTTCCGGCCAGAGCTTAAAGAATCAATTGAAGGCTTTGTTTTTTGAATTGTATACGTCAAATATGAAAGAAGAAGAAAAAGGGATAAGAATAAAAGAGAAGAGGGAAAGACCGTGGCAGGACAAAATGAGAGAGAGGGGGGAAGAAGAGAAACAGATACAAATGGAAACAAATATATATATATCTGGTAGGGAATGCGGTTCATTTTTAATGAATGCGGATCATGCATTTTACCTTTTAACCCTTGCCCCGATGTAATATCCGGGATATAGCGTGTAATTACTTTTATCAATAAATAATTATTATGTTATTATTATGTGATTTACTGATTTCCGGTGATTTATCTGATGATTGATATTGATATTTAGATGTTTATATGTGATAAATGTGAGCATGTTAATTTTAATATGTCCAGAATAAAATATAGATAATTTTGGTATTTTTCTGGTAATTATTAGGTTGTTATATGATTTTATAATGATTTATGGATTTAATAATTAATTTCTACATAATTATAAAACTATTTTATAAAATCGAGAATCGTCCAACTTCAACCGTTTTTACGTTTTTACAACCCGAAAATCTTCAGAAAACTCCTTCTTAACCTAATCTGATTATTCCCAACATTTTCCATGTTTGGACTTTTTCGATCCGGAGTACGGTTTGACCCGTACGAGTCCCGGCGTAAAATTTTCGATACGATAGTCATTTCGATAGATCAATAAACCCGTATTCTCGAGCAGCGGGATATTTTTATATTATTTTCTCGTAAAGTGTTTTATAAGAAGCCCGATTTTGATAATTATCCAAAACTGATATCAAATCGGATCGTTTTTGCAGTTACTTAGCACCTAAGAAACCTATTTCCGGATCCAATACGATCAAACGGGTGTTAATATTCCATAAGTATAAATAACCTTTTTCTTATTTTATTTAATTCGTATAATCATAAACAAACAGTTAAAATATATAATTTACAGAGAAAAACCCGAAAATTCGTCGTGTTCTTGAGAATCGAACCTAAAAATGAAGGCGTAACCGAACTCGGAATCAAGCGTGTCATATACCAAATCGAAGCTCTCGAAAAACTCTTTCAGAATCAATCATAAATTTCAGTGCAGATATCAAGGTGATTTTCCTATTTAATTATTTAATTTTGAATTAATTAAAGGTTAATATATGAAATTTTGATTTTGATGTTGTTAATATGATTTGATGATTGTATCTTATAGATAATTTTGTCCTGATCATTTTGGTATATTATATATTGAATTTGGAGTTCAATAACATGTAGAAAATTGAGTTTAATTCTCGAATTATTGAAATTAGGGTTTATAGCTTTGAATGTTCATAATTAAAATTTAAGCGTCTCTTTGTTAAGGGTTATTAGCTGAAATTGATCACACCAGTGTGTAGATCATTGAAAAACGAATCGAATGGTGTATATAAGATTAACAGACGAAAACAAAATTGATATGGCTGGAAAAATGAACACAGCGGCGATGTAAAGTTTGGCCCGTTTTTCCGGTCAAATGTCGTGTTATTTGCTGATTATGATGGCACAAACGTGTTGCTGGGAGATAGTAGACCATTCGCTGTTGATTTTGTGAGTTTCTGGGCGAGTTTATAGTTGACCACAAAAGCCCTAGTTTACGTTAATGGCGACTGACCGGCGGGCATCACCGGAGAAGACAGCCGGGGTAAAAATTACAGTTTAGGCCCCGGTCGTTTTCAAAATTATAATTTCAGTATTCTAGTTTTAAAAACTTGCAAAATTTGGATTTATGTTTTTAAATTTGCAAATATTAGATTTCTGTTTTAATTATAAAAAAATTATATTTTCTTTTTATTATTATTTTCAGATTTGTTTTTAATTATTTTAAATTATTTTAAATTCCAATATTATTTTAAAAATTATTTTTAATTCAAAAATAAATCTAAATTATTCAATTAATTATTTTTAGTTGATAATTAATTATATTACTAATCAATTAATTTAAATATTAACTGATTAATTAATTTAATTAGTTATTAATTAATTTTAATTAATTATTTAATTAGGTTTAATTAGTTTTTTTGATTTAAAAACTCTGAAAAATAGTTTCGAGCTCCTAAATATTATTTTTAATTTATTTTTAAGGCTCGATAATTATTATTAAATGATTTTAAAGTCAGATTCGGGTGTCTGAACCCTGTTATTTAATTATAAAATGATTCGGAGATCCATTTTAATTCCGAAAAATGTTCAAAAATTTGTATTAAATACCTAGAAAATCATTTTAACCCCGAATTTTCTTTTAATAATTATTTTGATTGAATATCTTACGTGCTTTGTGCTATATGTGTTCTGATTGATGTATAATATACCTGTATGTGCATTGTTTGACGGTTTTTATCGTAACTTTCAATCCGTAAATCGAATTTGGGTGAAACGAAGGTAGATAAAAGCTTATAACGAATAGGACGAGATGAGAATAAGTATTGATGAATACATGTGATGTCTAAAAGAAGAAGCAAGACGTAGAAAAGGAAAGCAAGTGGTCAGTGAGTGAAAATCAGTAGACGAGTACAAGTAAAGTAAAAGCGGATTGATACGGCAAGTGTTTCTGCTCTTCTAATTATGTAGCAAGTATTTTCGAACTCTCTTCATATATTTCAAGTATTCCAAATAGTTCTTGTTCTATATTGCAAGTACCTTGAAGTACTTAACCCTAAACCCTGATTATTGTTATTGATCTTGAGTCGTAAGCCTTATTCTTCGTAAACCATTGATTGTTGAATACTCCGGTATGAACCACATATATACGATTCTATTCCACAAATGCATATATACCACATACTGATTCTTGATATGGAATTGCTCAACATACGAACCTTTATGCCTTGTATAACAGAAGACCAATCCTTGTAACCATTGAATCCTTGGTCTTCTACTTTCTGATTCTTTCCTTGGTTGAAAGTCAATCTTCATGTTTACCTTGTTATACCTTCAGGGTATATGAATCACCCGATGCTTCGAGATAAATGTTGTTTATGATTCAGCTTATTGATTTATATTGTTTATCATGTTGTTATTATAGAATTGGATTGTTTTTAAATATGGACCAGATTCGTGGTCAGACCAGATTCGTGGTCAGACCAGATTCGTGGTCATGATAGGCCAATATGTGCCTTGGATCCAGTATATAGAGCAGAGCCGTGAGCCTTGCTCGGGGTTAGTGCGTGACTGATCAACAGCCTAACCTTGGTTTTTAAAATAAAAGTGAATATCCAATTCTAATCATTGATTATCAGGAAACTTGATTCCTTATATCATTTCAGTTGATCATTGCTTAATCTCAGTATTGTCATTGTGACTTTCTGAGCTAGTTTGCGCACTCTTGCAAATTTGTTTATGTTCTTTCCCAGTTAAAAAGGAAATTGGTGGTAGCGAGGATCCCTAGACAAGTGTGTGAGTTAGGTTTCTAGGTTGAAATGGAATAAGCTAGCAGATGATGTTTTGTCTTTTTTTGTATTGAAAGTTTGTAAGACTGCTTTAATTTCAGTTGTAAGATAAATAAATTGGGATTTGGTACGTGTAATATAAATAAGGTTGTGGCTTGTGGGCATACTTTAAACTGTTGTGATCCGTGGTTATGGTAAGTAGGGTTATTCCACCTCCTAGTGTGAGACAACCTATTCGAGGACCCCTACCTCCTGATTCTGACACTACCGGACATTCAGTTGCGGGTTCATCTTTTCAATTTACTCCACACCCTGTTCCATACCATAAGTATGAGGCTCTTCTTTTGGAGCGAAAGTCACTGTCGGCTCAGATTCAGGAGCTATAACATATTATAAGGACTATAGATGTTGACAGGAATGTGAGGGAGCTTCGGAATGAGATTCAGGTGACCCGAAGAATACTCGAGGCTAGAATTTATGGAGCTACTTGCGAGTATACAACCCCAGATGCACTTA
This sequence comes from Apium graveolens, assembly GCF_009905375.1. Taxonomy (NCBI): domain Eukaryota; kingdom Viridiplantae; phylum Streptophyta; class Magnoliopsida; order Apiales; family Apiaceae; genus Apium; species Apium graveolens. The sequence continues at coordinate 303,519,488 of NC_133651.1, forward strand.
TGGTGTGGGCCAGAGAAGTATTGGAGGATCTTGCGAGGCTTGGTGGACCAGAGTTTCCTTGAAGCTAGACCATAGAAATGATCTGACAGTTGCCATATGTATAATAATGTGTAATGCGTATCATCATACTGTTGGTATATAAATAAACTGGACTTATTAAATAATGGATAGGCCTGTTGTACCTTTGCCTTTAATAAAACGTTTCGCGCTTGTACTACCAAACTATTATATATATATATCAGTACCTTTCCTTTTCTAGCATTATCATTTACCTTACTGTACCTGTTTTATTTTTCTTACTGCACCAGTTACAAACTCTTGTGATAACATGTACCCTTTTCCCTTTAATTATTTACATTCTGTAAAGAAGCATGTAATTTACTTAGTTCAACTATTGAAAATGTTTTCAAAAAGAGTTATTTCTGTTTTACAAAAACTTTTCATAAAAAGGATTTGATTTAAGGGATAAAATAAGTTGTTTGATTCTTTACAGAAAATTCCTCCTAGAAGAAATAACCGTCCTACCAACCAGAATGAAGAAACCAACAACAACACCCAAGAAGGAATTAACCAGAATGCAAATTCAGGTCCCATAGACCCAACTATAGCCCAGATTCTTCAGATCTTGGCCCAACAAACAGTCCACCTAACTCAAACAACAGAGGCGGACCAATCCTCAGGTAACCTTTAAGACTTTTCAGGCGGTGAATCCACCAGAATTTAAAGGTTTTTATAGATCCTATTGAGGCCAGAGTTTGGTTGAAGGAAATTGAGAAAACATTTGCCATAGTGAAGGTGAGAGAGGAACAGAAGATTGAGTTTATGAGTTACTATCTGAAGAATGAAGCCACTTACTAGTGGGAAACTGTTAAGACATTGGAAGGTACAAATGATATTGCGTGGGAAAGATTCAAGGAATTATTTTTAGAGAAGTATTTCCCTCAATTTGTTAAGGATCAAATAGATTTGAAATTTCTGGAGTTTAAGCAAGGAAATATGTCAGTGGCAGATTATAAAAGTAAGTTTGAAGAATTGTCTAGGTTTGTACTATCATATGTGGACACTGATAGGAAGAAAGCTAAGAGGTTCCGACAAGGTCTTAAGCCCTGGATCCAAAGGAAGGTGGCCATATTTGAATTGAATACATATGCGGGAGTTGTGCAGAAGGCTATGATTGCAGAGACAGAGAGTGAAAGGTCTCAGAAGGAGAAGGAGAGTAAGAAAAGGAAGTTTGAGGGAAGTGAAGGACAGTCCCAAGCAGAGAAGTTTCTAAATTTTAATCAGAGGAAAGGAAAGTTTCATCTCGCAAGGAATGTTAATTTTAGAAGGCAGAATGTAGGAGACGAAGGACAAGGTAACCGTCCAGCCAATGGGAACCAGCCAACCCAGTAGAGGCCAGCTATACCAGACTGCCAGGTATGTGGAAAGAAGCATAAAGGAATTTGCAGCAAGTTGAATGTGGTCTGTTACAGATGCAACCAGAGGGGGCACTATTAAAGGGAGTGTTGTAATCAACCAGCCATAGAGCAAGCAAACAAAGATCAGCCCACCAGGAATCAGGTAGGCAAAGTTCCAGCAATTGGGTTTACATATTTCAAGTACGGAAATCTAGGACACATAACAAGGGATTCAAGGTACCATTTCCAGTCAATAATGCGCTGAGAATCATGGGAGCTACTCCAATAGTGAATGAACCTCCCAGAGCTAGAGTTTATGGCATGTCTGTGAAGGACGTTATCATGGACACTGATGTTATGGGAGGTACGCTTACCGTGAATACTTTATGTGCAAAAGTTCTAGTAGATTCGGGAGCAACTCGATCATTTATTTCTCAAGATTTTATTGATAAGTTGAATTGTCCAATTGAATTATTAAATGAGACCATGACGGTAGAATTAGCAAATCAGGAGCGTGTATCGTTTAATCAAGTGTGTAAGGATTGTGAGATTGAGTTTTCTTGTAGTAAGTTTGGTGCTGACTTGATACCATTTAAGTTTGGAGAGCTTGACATTATTTTAGGAATGGACTGGCTATCTAAGCATGATGCTTAGATAGACTATCATAACAAGAAGGTAATACTGAAGCCAACAGACGAGAAAGTGGTGATGTTTAAAGGTCTGAAGCAAACAAAGAAGTTCTTAACGATGATTCAAGCTAAGAAGTTACTACGACAAGAATGTGAGCATTTTATTGATTATGTGATAGATAGAAATCAGGAGCCAGCAAAACTGGAAGATATTCCAGTGGTAAATGAATTTTCGGACGTGTTTCCAGATGAATTACCAGGACTTCCTCTAGATAGGGAAATTGAGTTTGCAATTAATTTAGCACCTAGAATGGAACCAGTATCTAAGGCCCCGTATAGAATGACGCCAGTTGAAATGGAGGAATCAGCAAAATAATTGCAAGAGTTATTGGAAAAAGGAGTGATTTGACCCAGTTTATCCCCATGGGGTGCACCAGTATTATTTGTTAAGAAGAAAAACGGAAGCATGAGGTTATGCATCGACTATCGAGAACTTAATAATCTTACTATCAAGAACAAGTATCCATTACCTCGAATCGACAATTTGTTTGATCAGCTGAAAGGAGCACTATATTTCTCTAAAATTGATCTGAGGTCTGGATATCAGTAACTAAAGATTAAACCTGAAGATATAATAAAGACAGTTTTCAGAACAAGGTACGGTCATTATGAATTTTTAGTGATGTCTTTTCGATTGACCAATGCCCCATCAGCATTTATAGATTTAATGAACATAATTTTCAAAGAATATTTGGACAAGTTTTTCATGTGTTTATCGATGATATTTTGATCTACTCGAAGTCAACGGAAGATCATGCGGAGCATCTAAGGATATCTTTAGAAATTTTGAGAAAGAGAAAGTTGTATGCCAAGTTTTTAAAGTGTGAATTTTGGTTACAAGAAGTTCAATTTTTAGGACATATATTCAGTAATGAAGGAATCAAAGTGGACCCAATAAAGATTGAAGTTGTTACGAATTGAGAAAGGTCAAATACCCCAACAGAAGTGAGAAGTTTCTTAGGATTAGCAGGATATTATCGAATATTTGTTCAAGATTTCTCAAAGATTGCGACATCTCTAACGAAGCTAACCAGGAAAAATGAGAAGTTTATGTGGAACGAGAAGTGTGAAGAAAGTTTCCAAGAATTGAAAATGAGATTAATCACGACACCGGTTTAGTTGTAATCTATAGTGATGCTTCTCATAAGGGATTATGTTGTGTTTTGATGCAACATGATAAAGTTATTGCATATGCGTCTAGACAATTGAAACCTCATGAGCAGAAGTATCCTACCCATGATTGGAGCTAGCGACAATAGTATTCGCCTTGAAGATTTGGAGACATTATCTATATGGAGAAAGATGTGAAATCTATACGGACCATAAAAGTTTAAAGTACATATTCATGCAAAAAGGAACTCAATATGAGACAGAGAAGATGGTTGGAGCTGATCAAGGACTATGATTGCACGATTAACTATCACCCAGGAAAAGCCAATGTAGTGGCATATGCTTTAAGTAGAAAGGAGAGATTGAATGTATTAACAGTACCCGAGGAATTATATAAGGAATTTCAGAAATTGGAATTGGAAGTCAAAATATGCAAGCCTAACGAAGCAAAGATGTATATTATGACTTTTCAGCCATAATTGTTAGAAAAGATAAAGAAATATCAAGAGGAAATAATAAATCAGGATATCAATCATTTAGTAGGAGAAGAGTTATGCACTTAAAAGGATGACCAAGGTGTTCTCAGATTTTCTTCCAGATTTTGGATTCCACCAGTGGCAGAATTAAAAAATGAAATTCTACAGGAAGCTCACAACTCAAGGTATTCAATCCATCCAGGAAGTACCAAGATGTACAGAGATTTAAAGAAGAATCATTGGTGTCCAAATATGAAAAGAGAAATTATGGAATGGGTCAGCAAATGTTATACATGTCAAAGAGTCAAGGTCGAGCACCAGAGGCCAAGTGGATTATTACAACCGTTAGAGATGCCAGAGTGAAAGTAGGAGCACATTGCTATGGTTTTTATAGTTGCATTACCAAGGATGAAAGCGAACCACGATGCCATTTGGGTTATAGTGGACAGACTAACCAAATCAGCTCATTTCTTTCCTATTAATGAAAGTTTTTCATTGGACAAGTTGGTTCACATGTATTTGAAGGAAATAGTAGTTCGTCAATGGAGTCCCTGTGTCTATTGTATCTGATCGAGATACACGATTCAATTCAAGATTTTGGAAAAGTTTTCAAGAATGTTTGGGAACTAAACTGAATATGAGTATAGCTTATCATCCAAAAACTGACGGCCAAAGCGAAAGAACAGTACAGACTATTGAAGATATGTTATGTGTTTTTGCCATTGATTTCAAAGGAAATTGGGATGAACATTTGCCCTTGGAGGATTTTGCTTACAATAATAGCTATCATGCCAGTATCGGAATGCCTCCCTATGAAGCTCTTTGTGGACGCAAATGCCGATCACCAGTATATTCGGATGAAGTCGCAGAACGTAAAATACTTGGACCCGAGTTGGTGCAACAGAAAAAAGAAGTTGTTGAAGTTATTCAGAAAAGGTTAATTGCAGCACAAGATCGTCAAAGAAAATATGCAGATCAATCCAGAAAGCATATAGAATTCAAAGAAGGAGATCTAGTTTTACTGAAAGTGTCACCGTGGAAAAGATTATCAAGATTCGGAAAGAAAGGAAAGCTGAGTCCTAGATATGTTGGACCTTTTAAAATTTTGAAACATGTCGGGAAGGTAGCTTACGAGTTGGCGTTACCCCCGCATATGGAGCATATTCAGAATGTATTTCACGTATCGATGCTTAAGAAGTATAATCCAGACTCTAGGCATGTAATCGAGTATAAGCCGATAAAACTTCAGGCAGATTTGTCATATGTAGAGAGTCCGATAGAGATTCTAGAAGAAAGAGAGAAGGTATTAAGGAATAAAGTTGTAAAATTAGTAAACCTAAAGGTTGAAGAGTCAACCTGGGAACTAGAAAATGATATGCAACAAAATAACCTCATTTGTTTACTTAAGATATTCTGAGGACATAATCCTTTTAAGAGGGGATGATGTAATATCCAGGATATAGCGTGTAAATATTTTTATCAATGAATAATTGTTATGTAATTATTATGTGATTTCTGGTGATTTATCAGATGATTGATATTGATATTTAGATGTTTGTACGTGATAAAATGTGAGCATGTTAATTCAAATATGTCAAGAATAAAATATAGATAATTTTGGTATTTTCTGGTAATTTTTAGGTTGTTATATGATTTTATAATGATTTATGGATTTAATAATTAATTTCTGTATAATTATAAAACTATTTTATAAAATCGAGAATCGTCCAGCTTCAACCATTTTTACGTTTTTACAACCCGAAACTCTTCGGAAAACTCCTTCCTAACCTAATCTGATTATTTTAAACATTTTCCATGTTTTTGACTTTTTTGATCCGAAGTACGGTTTGACCCGTACGAGTCCCGACGCAAATTTTTTAATACGATAGCCATTTCGATAGATCAATAGAACCCGTATTCTTGAGAGGCAATATATTTTTACATTATTTTCCCGTAAAGTGTTTTATATGAAGACCAGTTTTGATAATTATCCAAAACTGATATCAAATCGGATCATTTTTGCAGTTACTTAGCGACTTAGTAACCTATTTTCGGATCCAATACGATCCAACGGGTATTAATATTCCATAAGTATAAATAACCTATTTCTTATTTTATTTTATTCGTATAATCATAAACAAACAGTTAAAATATATAATTTACAGAGAAAAACCCGAAAATTCGTCGCGTTCTTGAGAATTGAACCTAAAAACGAAGGCGTTACCTAGCTCGGAATCAAGCATGCCATATACCAAATCGAAGCTCTCGAAAAACTCTTTCAGAATCAATCATCAATTTCAGTGCATATAACAAGGTTAGTTTCCTATTTAATTATTTAATTTTGAATTAATTAAAGATTAATATATGAAATTTTGATGTTGTTAATATGATTTGATGATTGTAACTTGTAGATAATTTTGTCCTGGTCATTTTGGTATATTATATATTGAATTTGGAGTTCAATAATATGTAGAAAATTGAGTTTAATTCTCGAATTATTGAATTAGGGTTTATAACTTTGAATGTTCTTAATTGAAATTTAGTGTTTCTTTGTTAAGGGTTATTAGCTGAAATTGATTACACCAGTGTGTAGATCGTTGAAAAACGAATCGAATGGTGTATATAAGATTAACAGACGATAACGAAAATGATATGGCCGTAAAATGAACACAGCGGCGGCGTAAAATTTGGCCCATTTCCGGCCAAACTCCGTGTTATTTGCTGAGTCTGATGGCACAAATGTGTTGCTGGGAGAGAGTAGATCATTCGCTCTTGATTTTATGAGTTCTTGGCGAGTTTACAGTTGCCAGAAAAGCTCTAGTCATCATTAATGGCGGCTGGCCTGCGGGCATCACTGGAGAAGACAACCGGGGGTTAAAATTATAGTTTAGCCCCCAGTCGTTTTCAAAATTATAATTTCAGTATTCTAGTTTTAAAAACTTGCAAAACTTGGATTTATGTTTTAAAATTTGCAAATATTAGTTTTTTGTTTTAATTTTTTTAAAAAATTGTTTTTTCTTTTTATAATTATTTTCAGAAATTGTTTTAAATTCCAAAAATTTATTATTTATTATTCTGAAAATTATTTTTAATTCCAAAAAAAATCTAAATTATTCAATTAACTAATTTTAGTTGATAATTAATTGTTTAATTAGTCAATCATTTTAATATTAATTGATTAATTAATTTAATTAGTTATTAGTTAATTTTAATTATTTATTTATTTAGATTTTATTAGTTCTTTTGATTTAAAAAAATCTGAAAAATAGTTTCGAGCTTTACAATATTATTATAAATTATTTTCAAGGTTTGATAATTATTATTAAATGATTTTAAAGTCAGATTCGGGTTTTCTAACCCTATTATTTAATTATAAAATGGTTTGGAGACCCGTTTTAGTTTTAAAAAATGTTCAAAATTTTGTATAAAATACCTGGAAAATCATTTTAAGCCCAATTTTTTTAATAGTTATTTTGACTGAATATCTTACGTGATTTGTGCTATATGTGATCTGACTGATTTATAATATACCTGTATGTGCATTGTTTGACGGTTTTTATCGTAACTTTCAATCCGTAAGTCGGATTTAAGTGAAACGAAGGGTAGATGGAAGCTTATAACGAATAGAACGAGATGAGAATAAGTATTGATGAATACATTGATGTCTAACAGAAGAAACGAGACATTGAAAAGGAAAGCAAGTGGTTAGTGAGTGAAAATCTCTAGACGAGTACAAGTAAAGTAAAAGCGGATTAATAAGGCAAGTGTTTCTGCTCTTTGTTATAATGTAGCAAGTATTTTTGAACTCTCTTCATATATTGCAAGTATTCCGAATAGTTCTTGTTCTATATTGCAAGTACCTTGCAGTACTTAACCCGAACCCCTAATTATTGTTATTGATCTTGAGCCGCAAGCCTTATTCTTCGTAAACCGTTGATTGTTGAATACTACGATACAAACCACACATATACGATACTACTACACAAATGCATATATACCACATACTGATTCTTGATATGGAATTGCTTAACATACAAACCTTTATGCCTTGTATAACAGAAGACCAATCCTTGTAACCATTGAACCCTTGATCTTCTACTTTCTGATTCTTTCCTTGGTTGAAAGTCAATCTTCATGTTTATCTTGTTATACCTTCAGGGTATTATGAATCACCGGATGCTTTGAGATAAATGTTGTTTATGATTCAGCTTATTGATTTACATTGTTTATTATATTATTATTATAGAATTGGATTATTTTTAGATATGGACCAGATTCGTGGTCAGACCAGATTCGTGGTCAGACCAGATTCGTGGTCAGACCAGATTCGTGGTCATGATAGGCCAATGTGTGCCTTGGATCCAGTATATAGAGCAGAACTGTGAGCTTTGCTCGGGGTTAGTGCATGACTGATCAGCAACCTAAACTTGGTTTTTAAAGTAAAAGTGAATATCCAATTCTAATAATTTCTTATCAGGAAACTTGATTCCTTATATCATTTCAATTGATCATTTCTTAATCTCAGTGTTATCATTGTGACTTGATGAGCTAGTTAGCTCACTCTTGCAAATCTGTTTATGTTCTTTTCCAGTTAAAAAGGAAATTGGTGGTAGTGAGGATCCCCATACAAGTGTGTGAGCTAGGTTTCCAGGTTAAAATAAAATATATACTAGCAGATGATGTTTTTTTCTTAGTTTGTGTTGAAAGTTTGTAAGACTGTTTTACTTTCAGTTGTAAGATACATAAATTGGGATTTGGTATGTTGTAATATAGATAAGGTTATGGTTTATGGGCATACTTTAAACTGTTGCGATCTGTGGTTGTGGTAAGTAGGGTCATTGTACATATAATTTTGATAAACATGTTTATATATGGTGTGTGTGTGTGTGTCGTGGACCCCAAACTTCTGACCCGGTTTTGGAGGGCGCCACACCCGATTTTTTTTAAAAGAACGAAGTAAGTGCTAAGAGCAAATTTTAGAGATATGATGTCCAAAATGAAAATTTAAGGCATATGATAATAAAATTTGATCCAAAGTGATGCTTTATTTTACTAAGGCAAAGCCTTATTTTTAAGTCACCTCTCGCAATGCACTATGTTATTCCCAAATAATGCAATAAGAATTATATAAGGGGGTTGAATGTAATTCTATCTTCTTTTTCTGATTTTAAGAATGTTCTTACTTAATATATAACTGTGTTTGATTTTACAAGAAGTGTGTAATGAAAGTAAAATAGAAATCAAAACACAAAGCAATAAAACACAAGGCTTTAAAACTTTTGGTGGATTTAAAATTATCCACCCGAGATATATATAAAGATGAGAACTCTGTGATGCTTGAATAACACACATCTGCTTACAAGTTGAACAACAAGAACAATTGAGAAATTCTTTACAAAATTTCTTTTTCTATTTCTCAAGTTTTTCTTTGTAACTTTAATTCTATTTTAACTTGCTACTCTTGGTTTATATATTACCAAGTTACACGATAGTAAGACAAGATAATAAGACAAACTAAATCTAGTCTAACTTCATGCTGCTACATTACTCTATCCAGCATCTTTGAATATCTTCATAATTGCATGGAAATGGTAATGTTTCTTTGTTCTCTAAGTCTTGCAATTAGGATGCCACATTCCATCTGCAAACACCCGACGCATGTGACTGTGTTGTCACTGTCAACTGCTCTTTTAAATTTATGATCATCCGTCGGGACTATGTTGGTCATCCGTTGGGAGCCTTGTTGATTATCTGTCAGGAACCTTTGTAGATCATCCGTCGGGAGTCTTTCTGTCACTTGACTCTATTTCACTTATACAGAATTACAAGTAAACTTATATTTATAATTAGCCAACCTATCCTGCATATGAATCTAGTAGTCAACATGACTCAAAGAATCCTACAACATCTACTCAACTAAAACATTGTTGTTTGAAGAAATGTGCTACAATACTTATTGTTACATAAGCTACACTCTCGATGGATGTTCAGAGGTCATCCATCGGGACTATAAAGATCATCCATCAGGACTATTATAGAACATCCGTCGAGAGCTACAAAAACACTAAGTTAAATCTACTAAGGTATTTTGTTCAACTTATCATCAAGTTCACAACATATTTCTAACAATCTCCCCCAATTTATGTCTACTGGAATTGTAGCCATAATTTAAGAGAAACTTGATGATAACAAAACACCCTAAATGTACAGATTGAATTATGGTAGATAAAACTAGTAAGTGCTAAAGTTTATTTGAAAATTGAACAAAGTAAAGTGTACAAGGAGTTCTTACAATCATTATCGAGGTGGTCCTCTAGTCTGAATAGATGTTTTCTATTTCTTTGATTGTCTTGATTTCTTCCCAAGATTCCAGTTATTTTCTTCTATTTGATTTTGGAGTTGTCTGTGAAATTCAAATTCTTGAGCATTTGATAGATCTAGCTTTCCTTACATTTCCAATAGAGTCTCATTGCTTGAGATGCTTAATTGGTCATCTAGTCTGAAGAATCTCCTAACACCTTTATCATCCATGAATTCCATCAGCCAGTAAGGCCTCAAGTGCACTGTATTTCCTGTGAAGGGAATTGATAGAGTCTTTGGGAGTGTATTTGAGGCTTTTCTGCTCCTAAGTTCTTCTATCTTCTTTAGAACCAATTTCTTGGCAGTCACATTGAATCCAAAAATTTTCTTGAAAGATGAGAAGATCTTTATCAAAATAGTACAATTTTCTTGAAGAATTTTGTGAAGGGGCCACGTGATCTCTTTCCCACTTTTGTATTTGAACACCAGTCTTTCAGGGAGATTTCTGTGTGCATCAATTCCCCTCACTTCTTCTAATTCATCCATGTAGAGATTGATATCTGAAAATTCCTTGATATCACAGATGTATAGAAGATCTCCCTTGTTGACAGTTGGTTGAGCTTTGGTTAAGGTTTTGGTTTTGATTTTCACAGGCTTGACCTTCTTGATTACTCTTGTCTTTGTCTTCTTTAGCTTGTTGAAGATCGGTAAATTAAGTTCAGGAAGAGGCAAACTTTCCCAGTCTATTGGCTCATCCTTGGGAACTATAGGCTCACCATGAAAATTCTTTGTAGGATCTACCTTAAATTCCTCATGCACCACTGAGGGCTTGGATGTTTGAGTTGTAGATGTAGACTGGTTGGGAATGTAATCTTCCATCTTGTCATCATTAAAATCCAAAATTCTTTTGTGAAGGATTTTGTATCTGAACTTCCTTTTCTGTTGAGGTTCCTTGTGCATTTTCTGATCTTGATCTTTAGTTACCACAGGTTGTTTCTCAGAAATCTCTGTTGCAGTTTTCACAACTTGAAGCTTGGCTATAATAGCAGCTTGCTTTTTCTTCTGTTTGAGTTTCTTAGCATCTAAAGCAACTTGCTTCTTTTCTTGCTTGATTCTTTCCTTTTTTTCCTTCTTTGCTTCTGTAAACTGAGGGTGTCCAGCCACCACACAGATTTCTTTCCCATTCATGTAGATCTTAGCAATTTTTCTCTTTAGCACTGAGTTAGTTGGATCTTTGAAGAATGCAATGGACCTTGCTAACAGCTTCTTTTCATTTGGCCTTGGATTCTCAAATATAAGGTCCAAGGGATTCTTGTCAGATGACTTTGGATAATTTCTTTTGGGCTTCAAAACCAAGTTGGCTTTTGGAGACTTTATACAGGAAGGTTGGCCTTTTTAAGTTACCCAGACTCATTTCGTTTACAGACATTTATCTCAATTGAGAGAAGTGAGAAAATAACTTGTCTTTCTTCTCAATTGGACCAAACTTCTTTGCTATCTCTTCATTAATTTTCTTCCATTTTTCATCCAGTTCCTTCTCAACTGTTGCAACATCAAGGTTTTTGAATTTTTGATTTGATTCTAACTTAGCAGCTGTTATCTGGATCAGATCAATGCTGTCCAAGACCGGTGGCTTAGGAAAAGTAATTTCTGGAATAATTACTTGACTGACTTGTATGTTTAGCACATTCTCCCCCTCACTTGTTGGCTCCTCTTGGCTAAGTTGAACAATTGAGTCTTTCTCCCCCTTTTTGTTAGCATCAAGTTGAGTAGAGGTAGAAGTCTGTGCAGCCACTAAATTTTGAAGCAACTGAGTTTGTTGAGCTTGATGTAAATGAATTGCAGTGATGGAAGCTTCCAAGGTTTTGAGTCTTGTGTCCAAGGAGTCCACTTTACTGGAAAGATTAGAGTTTTTCCTTAGTTGTCTGTTGATGTCAAGCAGGGTTGTCTTAGGAAATTTAGCATCCAATCTCTCAGAAACATCCTTCTTGACTTGATCAATCTCTGTTTTAATTTCAGTGACATCCAAATTGTGTTGAAGGGATTGAATTTGGTACAGTTGAAGAGAATTGAGATGTGCTTGAAGAAGCTTCTTGATGTTGGCATTGGTTGTAGCTTGAAGAACTGTCTGAGTTTGTTGAATGATATGAAAGAGAGTAGTCTTGAAGTGTTGCTCATCACATTCTTTGGAAAACACCCAATATGGAATGTTTGACCTGGAGCTAGGGCCTACTTCTCCCCCTATGTTCATAAACTCTTCCTCATCATCATCTTTATCCCCAAATATGTCTTCAGAACCACCAGCTGTGGGTGGCATGGCTGAGATGGCATCTTTGGCTCTTTGCATGGAGGCTGTTGTATACACCAAATTTAGCATCCTTTCAGCAGCCACATTATCCTGTTCATCTAGAACTTGATAAACTGAAACAGGGTGAGTAAATGCCTCAGCTTCATAAGAAACATAATCTAAGACAGCTTGATATTCTTGCAGAATTAATTGTTTCTTTTCAGCCTCATTGACATCAATTAATTCACTTACAATGGGCTCTTTCCAAATTTTAGTACCTGCATTTCTCTCATTTTCTCTATTTTCTTGCATCAAGGGCTCCCCTTGGCTCACCACCCTCACACCCTCACCTTCACCTACCAAGGTGGAACTCCCCTCACTCACTTTTTCCAGGCTGGAAGAAATAACCTGCATAATTTCTCTCTATTCCTCTCCTTTTTCCAGATAGCAACTTAGCCTCTCACTCTGTTCACTCCCTTCCCTTAATCCTAGGAGTGATTGCACAACTACTAGCTCATCTACACTAGCTTATGTAGTGAGTACCAATGGATGAAGAACATCCATCGGGGTAGTAGTTAGGATAGCCAACGGATGAATGCTGTTAGACACATCCATCGGGATACAATCACTAGCCGACGGATGAACAATATCCACCGGAATAGAAGAAATGATGGAGTTTGGAGTGGAAACTATTGTGGACTCTGTGCAGATTGATGATAATTTAGGCACAGAAGTCTCAACAGTTCCTGAAAGAATTTGCAAGTGAGCCAACAAATCATCTAAAAGATGATGCTCACTTGCACTGAATTTTGGCTTCTCCAATAGAGTTAAAGAAGGAGAATCAGGAAGTGATATGTGAATCATGTCCACATCCATAGAGTTGGTGGGAGAGCTTTGTGTGTTTGGTGCTTCTATTGTTAAAGATTTTGGCCGTGACTCCACATTTATTGGAGCCACATCAAACTGAATTTGAGAAGGTGCCGTGACTGAGTCTTTAGCTGCAGTTTGCACTGTGTGTGATCCCTGTGCATCCCCAAGTTTTCTAGATTTCTTCTTTCTTGTATAAGTTTGGGGTGAATCTGTGTCCCTAACCCTTTTGGCATGTGCTCCTGGTTAGGAGCTTGTTTCAATAGTAGCATCCTTTTGGGATGATGAAACTAGAGATGTGTTAATTTCCTTATTAAGCACCACGGTTTGTTGGGAAACTGTGGTGTGGCTAGGTTTGGGTACACTCACCTCAACATTCTTATTCTTAGGGTTTCTTTTATGTTCACCCTGTCCCTCACCAACCTTACCACCCTTCACAATCCCCTATTAGGTTTTGGTGGCTTTTGAAACTGACATCTTTTGAGAGACACCAGAGTGTGGTTTCTTTGATTTGATTTTTGAAGATTTGGATTTTGTAGCTTGGGTAAGCATCTATTGGGTCGATGACACAGATGCCATAGCCACAGTCAATGGAAAAGAAACTTGAGAGATGGAAGGAGTAGAGTCAGAAGTATTTACCTCACTTACCTGAGGGCCCTCCATGATAGGCAAATAAATAAGAGGTACTTCCTTGTGGTGATCATCCCTGTTTAAATCTGCAATTACTCTTCTTTCTTGAACCCAACAATCCAGTTTGTTGGTTGGGTTCTCAATCATAAGATCCTCACAGATATGGTTAGCAAAAATTATAAAGAATCTAGCATAATAAATATGCCGAGATCTCTTTTTAATCTCCCCTAACTTGTAACCTAACTCAAACATGATAGCATCACTAAAATTATAGTAATTATCAGTAAGTAGCATGTAGAGCATGTTAAGCATAGTAGTGTTGATAGAATCAAAGTTACTTATCTTACCAAAAAACACCTTGGTAACTACATCACGCAGATAACTCCACTCTTTTCTAAGACCTAGCCTCCTAATCTCACTTAACTTAGTGGTTGGAAGTGCATAGCCAATATAATTAAGTAAGCTAACTAAATCAGCATCTGTGTATGGTTTAGTAGTAGTGTTATCAGGAATTTTAAAGCATGCTTGAATAGTATCACTGTTAACGCAAAATTCCTTACCTTTAATGGAGAGAGTTATTATTTTGTCAGTTGCTTGATACACATCAGTAGTCCACATCTCCTCCATAACTTCACAGTAGATTGTGGGTGATTCCAGCATGGCATAACTAAGCTTGCATCCCTTCATAAAATCCATCATTTTGTAATAATCCTTAGAGGCTGGAATTTCTTTGTTCACAAGAGCTACGAAATTGTTCTTCTCATAAATGAATCATGACTGAGACATGATCTTGACTATCGGTGCCATTATTAAAACAAGGAAATTTGGAGAGAGAAAGAGGATTTTGCTTTGAGGAAGAAGAGAGCAGTTAATTGCAATAGAGAAAGATAAAAGCTAAAATAAACTTGAATAAAGGTTTTATGTATTCTCGGATAAAATGGGATAAAAATTTAAGGTAAAAATTAAAGACCCAATGAGAGTTGCCCAAAATAGCCGTTTAAAAGTAAAATAAACTGTCAAAATTTTGTCAACTATCCGTCGTGATATACTTATAGACTGTAAGTATATCCGATGGATAATGTTCAGAACTTTAACGGCTAAGATGTAGACAATTCAACGGATGAGAATAAGGCAATTATCCACCGGGTTTAATATAATCCAGAAAAGTAATTGATTTTTACCAAGCTATTCTATTTTGACGGATGATCAAATTCGGTGGATAAGGATCATCCGTCGAGATGTAAAATTTGACACAGCCAATTTTTCATCCAAAACAGAAAAATTAATTAAATTTCTGGCTGTATTTTAACTTGCAAAATTATCACAAATAATTTAAGAGTAATTAAGCATACCTAACTTACTTACCAACTTAGTGAATGTAGATTCATCAAGTGGCTTGGTAAAGATATCTGCAAGTTGCTTCTCACTTGGAACAAAATGAAGTTCCACAGTACCACTCATTACATGTTCCCTAATAAGGTGATACTTCATGTCTATGTGCTTTGTTCTTGAATGCTGTACTGGATTTTCAGTAATGGCAGTTGCACTTGTGTTATCACAGAAAATATGAATTTTGTCCACTTGCAGACTATAGTCCAACAATTGGTTTTTCATCCATAGAATTTGTGCACAACAACTGCCAGCAGCAATATATTTAGCCTCAGCTGTAAAAGTAGAGACTGAATTTGCTTTTTACTGAACCAGGATACTAGCTTGTTTCCTAGAAATTGACAGGTTCTTGTAATGCTTTTTCTATCAATCTTGCACCCTGTATAATCTGCATCTGAATAACCAGTTAGATCAAAACCAGAATCTCTAGGGTACCAAATGCCAAGTTTTGGTGTTCCCTTGAGATATCGGAAAATTCTCTTTATAGCTATTAAATGAGATTCTCTAGGATCAGCCTGAAATCTAGCACAAAGACAAGTAGCAAATATTATATCTAGCCTACTAGCTGATATTACAAAAGTGAGCCAACCATGCCTCTATAGCTTGAAATATTTACAAACTTTTCAGTAGTGTTTAATTCAAGTTTAGTTGCAGTAGCCATGGGAGTTTTTGCATATGTGCAATCCATTAGATCAAACTTCTTTAAAAAATCATAAATATATTTGGTCTGACTAATGAAAATTCCATCACTAACTTGCTTAACTTGTAAACCAAGAAAGTAAGTTAGTTCTCCCATCATGCTCATTTCATACTTACTTTGCATCAATTTGGCAAACTTTTTGCAAAGTGTTTCATCTGTAAAGCCAAATATAATATCATCTACATAAATTTGAACAAGTATGCTAGAGCTATTAACATTTCTAAAGAATTAAGTTTTGTCAACAGTACCTCTTGTGAAGTGATTTTCTAAGAGAAACTTTGACAAAGTATCATACCAGGCTCTAAGTGCTTGCTTCAATCCATAAAGTGCTTTCAAAAGATAGTAGACATATTCTGGAAAATTTGGATCTTCAAAACCAGGAGGCTGACTGGCATATACTTCCTCCTCTAAATCTCCATTCAGAAATGCACTTTTGACATCCATTTGATAGACTTTTAAATTGGCATGGGCTGCATAGGCTAAGAAAATTATGATGGCTTCAAGTATTGCAACAGGAGCAAAAGTCTCATCAAAATATATTCCTTCTTATTGACAATAGCCCTTAGCAACCAATCTAGCTTTGTTCCTGATAACTATGCCATTTTCATTCATCTTGTTTCTGAATACCCACTTGGTGTCAATTGGATTCTTTCCTTTAGACTTGGGTAGCAGCTTCCATACCTTGTTCCTTTAAAATTTGTTTATCTCCTCCTGCATAGCTAGAACCCGATCAGGATCCAACAAAGTTTCTTCTACCTTTTTTGGTTCTTTTTTTGAGAGAAAGCTGCTATATAGACATTCTTCTTGAGTTTTTTTTCTTGTTTGAACTCTAGAAGATGCATCACCAATGATGAGCTCAAAAGGGTGATCTCTAGTCCATTTTCTGTGTTATGGTAGATTAGCTCTTGATGAAGAGGCCTTATAATTGTCTTGATGTGTAACTGAGTTTTGATTAGAAGAAACCCCCCTGAGTTTGTGAATCTTTAATTTGAAGAAAGAGTTCTTTCTGTAAGTGATCTGTTTTGACTCTTAGCTTCTCTCATTGTTCCGAAGGATGATGCACTTTGTATCCCGACGGATGAAGCTGATTGTCTACCAACGGATGATGCATTATGTAGCTCGACTGATGCTGAATTTTGTGCATCATTGGAGATAGTCTTTTCTGCATTATCCCTAGCTACTGTTTCTTGATCACTATCATCATCACTGTCATTACTAATCATCTCAACATTATCAAATTTGAGGCTATCATGGAAACCTTCATCTTTTAGTCCTTCAATCTTCTTATCATCAAACACAACATGTACAGATTCCATGACAATGTTTGTTCTGAGATTGTAGACTCTATATGCTTTTATAACAACATATCCAACAAAAATTCCTTCATCTGCTTTAGCATCAAACTTTTCATGCTGTTCAGCTTGATTCCTTAGAATGTAGCATTTGCATCCAAAGACATGAAGAAAATTTAGAGTTGGCTTCCTATTCTTGAATATCTGATATGGAGTCATCCCTTTTGCTTGATTGATCAAGGAGATATTCTGAGTATAACATGCTGTATTCACAGCCTCTGCCCAAAAGTAAGTTGGCAGCCTTGATTCTTCAAGTATAGGTCTTGCAGCTTCAATAAGTGACCTATTCTTCCTTTCCACCACTCCATTTTGTTGTGGAGTTCTTGCTGCAGAAAAATCATGCATAATTCCATACTCTTCACAAAACACTTTCATCACATAATTTTTGAACTCAGTTCTATTATCACTCCCGATTCTTCTAACCTTTAAGTCAGGATGATTGTTAACTTGCCTTATGTGATTGGTGATGATTTCACTAGCCTCATCTTTGGACTTTAGAAAATATGTCCAAAAGAACTTTGAAAAATATTCCACAATTACTAGGCAATATCTCTTCTTTGAGATAGATAACACATTTACTGGTCCAAACAAGTCCATGTGAAGTAGCTGTAAAGGTTCTTCAATAGATGATTCAAGCTTCTTTCTGAATGATGCTTTAATCTGCTTTCCTTTCTGGCAGGAATCACATAATCCATCCTTTGAAAACTCTACTTGAGGAATACCTTTAACCAATTCTTTCTTGACTAGCTCATTCATGGTCTTGAAGTTTAGATGGGATAGCTTCTTGTGCCATAGCCAACTTTCATCTTGACTTGTTTTACTAAGAAGACAAGTTACCGATTCTGCATTTTTTGAGTTGAAGTCAGCTAGATATACATTGCCTTTTCTCACTCCAGTGAGAACCACTTTATTGCTCTTCTTGTTAGCCACAACACAGGTTTTGCATTAAAAGTAACTGAGTTGACCTTATCACAAAACTGGTTGATGCTCAACAGATTATGTTTGAGTCCATCCACTAGGGCAACCTCTTCAATGATGACATTATCCTTTAAAATCCATCCATATCCCATAGTATAACCCTTGATATCATCTCCAAAAGTGATACTTAGGCCAACTCTTTCCATGAACTCGGTGAGTAGGGTAGAATCTCCAGTCATGTGCCTTGAGCAACCACTATCCAGATACCAAAGATTTTTTATGTTTCCCTGCACACATTAAAATCAAATCAAGTTGATTTTGGTACCCAAGTTTCCTTGGGTCCTGCCTTGTTAGCCTTTTTCTTTGGTTTCTTAGGTTTGATCTCATTTGACTTGGGTATCTCAGATTCATCCTTTGTCATTTGAGTTGGACCTTTGAAACCATTCATTGAAGTAGAATTAGCATGCATATTTTGATTAACATGAAAAAGGCATGCTATGTGCAAACATGTTATTCCAGTAAGGCATGCTAAATGGCATTTGAGGCATACTAAATACAACATAATAAGGATTAGGTGCAAATTGCATATTAGCAAATTGTGCATTCAGATTCTGTGCAGGCAAAACATTCATAGACATTGGAGGCATGGAAGTCATGTTGGGAAAAGAGGAAGGTGCAGACATGGGTGCAGGCTTAGTAAGTTTGCAATTAACAGACAGATGATTAACACTACCACACTTAACATAGATTTTTCTAAGAGCATATTTATCAGGTGTGTAGTTGTTATGTTTGTTAATTCCTACCTTCCCATTTCTATTATTTTTCCTTTTTGATTTTGTTTTAACCTCAATCTTTTATAATCTCTCATTCAATTGTTTGATAGATAGATGACCAAAATTGACTCTCTTTTCTTTTCTCTTGACTTGATTCTCATGGAACAAAGTTTTTAGAAACTGATCCATATTTATCATTCAATTTAGCTATCTTAGCTTTGCTAACTGGCTTACTTACATTCAACGGATGTGGCTTAATGTCTTTCGAGGGATAATTCTTTTGATATTTGACGGATAATTTTCATCATCCATCAAATCCACATCCGTTGAAAGTCCTTCAACCAGATTGGAATCAAACTTCTCCTTGTTATTTTTCTAGGCTGCATCACAAAAAGATTCTATACCTTGAACTTTAGTGATTTGAGTGTGGACATCTCTAGATGATTTCCATGCCTTAATCACTTCATGTTCTCGTTCAAGTTGCTTTCTTAAAATCTCTTCATTCTTTAAAGATTCAGTTAATTCATCCATGGTAGTTTTACATTCAATTCTCAAATTTTCAAACTCAATGAATTGAGACTCTAGCACATTATTCCTCTCACTTAAAAACAAATTATTTTCTTTGATTTTAGTATTTTCCTTAGTGAGAGACTTAAGAGTTACACGCAAATGATACAGCTCAGTAGACATGTCATTGATGGCATTATTGCACCCAGACTTAGTTAAATGTGTTAGGTTAGTGGTGATTACCTTATTACTGGATGAACTAACTTCTGCTTCATCTGATTTGGCCATTAGGGCTAGGTTGATATAGTTTGTTTCTTCATCTTCATCCAATCCATCTATAGCCCAGTCATTTTCTTATGTAATGAAAGCCCTTTCCTTTTGCTTGAGCAAATCAAAGTATTTCTGCTTATAATCAACAGGCTTAAACTTGTTTGAAACACTTGAATTTAGACTTATGAACCATGTTTCTGTTTGACTTAGCTGCTCCAAAATTTTTCTTGAATTTGAGCTTGGCAAATCTCCTGGATAGAAAAGCAAGAAGCTCATCTATGTCATCCATGTCATCTTTGCTCAACTGTTCTTCATTTTCAGCTACCAGCCCTTTACCCTTGCTTTCACAGACCCTTGAATTTGATACAGATTCTACAGCTTCAACCTTCATCTCTTTTTCCTTTTCTTTCTCAGCAACTAGTGCAATGGATCCTCCTTTCTTCCTTCCTTTATCCATCTTTTCATCTTGCTCTATTTCAAGCTCATAGGTTTTTAGAATTTCATACAGTCTTTCCAAGGTGAATTCCTTATAATCTTGAGAGTTTCTTAAAGAGACTGTCATAGGCTTCCATTCCTTTGGTAGAGATCTAAAGAATTTAAGGATTGAGTTTTTTGTTTGATAGACCCTTCCATGCAACTTGAGAGCATTCAGTAGCTTTTGAAATCTACTAAATATATCAGTGAGTGACTCACTTTATTTATAGTACAAATGCTCATATTGCTGAATCAAGAGCTGCATTTTGTTCTCTCTTACTTGCTCAGTTGCATCATAAATAATTTGAATTGTGTCCCAAACCTCTGTTGCTGTTTTACAGTTTATGATGTTGTCAAACATATTACCATCAACACCATTAAACAGTATGTTCATTGCCTTTTTATCTTTCCTGACTTGTTCAATGTCTGGATCAGAGCATTCATGTTTGGGCTTTGGAACTGATGGCTCATTTCTTGTAGTGGCTCTCATAGGAACATGAGGACCTCTCTAAATGCAGTCCACATAAGCTTCATCTTGTGAAAAAAGATGTAGGTTCATCTTCACCTTCCAGTGGTGATAGTTGTCTTTGTCCAGAAATGGAAATTTCACTCCAACATCCTTTTTGATCATCTTGTTGTTTGTGGTGATCTTTACATTCTTTGTACTTCAAGAGCTTGCTCTGATACCAATTGTTATTCCCAAACAATGCAACAAGAATTACAGAAGGGGGTTGAATGTAATTCTGGCTTCTTCTTCTGAATTTAAGAATTTTCTTACATAATATATAATTGTGTTTCATTTTGCAAGAAGTGCGGAATGAAAGTAAAATAGAAATCAAAACACAAAGTAGTAAAACACAAGGCTTTAAACTTTCTGGTGGATTTGAAATTATCCACCAGAGATATATATATAAAGATGACAACTCTATGATGCTTGAATAAAATACAGCTGCTTACAAGTTGAACAACAAAAAACAACTGAGAAATTCTTTACAGATTTTACTTTTTTTTATTTCTCAAGTTTTTTTTTCTAACTTCAAATCTATTTTAACTTGCTACTATTGGTTTATATATTACCAAGTTACATGATAGTAAGACAAGACAATAAGATAAACTAAATCTAGTCTAACTTCATGCTGCTACATTACTCTATCCAGCATCTTTGAATATCTTCATAATTACATGGAAATGGTAATGCTTCTTTGTGCTCTAAGTCCTACAATTAGGCTGCCACTCCATTTGCAAACACCCGACGCATGTGACTGTGTTGTCACTATCAACTGCTCTTTTGAATTTATGATCATCTGTCGGGACTATGTTGGTCATCCGTCGGGAGCCTTGTTGACTATATGTCGGGAACCTTTATAGATCAATCATCGGGAGTCTTTCTGTCACTTGAATCTATTTCACTTATACAGAATTACAAGACATCTTATATTTACAATTAGCCAACCGATTCTGCATATCAATCTAGTAGTCAACATGACTCAAAGAATCCTACAGCATCTACTCAACTAAAATATTGTTGTTTGCAAAAATGTGGTACAATACTTATTGTTACATAAGCTACACTCTCGATGGATGTTCAGAGGTCATCCGTCAGGACTATAAAGATCATCCGTCAGGACTATTGTAGAACATCCGTCGAGAGCTACAAAAATACTAAGTTAAATCTACTAAGGTATTTTGTTCAACTTATCATCAAGTTCACAACATATTCCTAACACACTATTATATTTTATAATATATTATTGTACACTCGCTCTTTCTCTCTTTATTATATATCGTACTTTAATGATGAAAGTAAACTTTTAATAATAAATTATTAAATATATAATGAGAATAAGGCACATTGTTGGAGTTGAAGTAAGATAAATATGTCCTAAGTATTTAGACATAATATTTTATATTATATTTAAGGCTTCAATTAAGATATTGTTGGACTTGTTGTAAAAAAGTAGAGTACTTTCATTCCATTTTTGGAATGAAAGTTTGTTAAATTTGTATTCATTACCATTTGCTTTCGTTCCTTTTGAAAATCTGGGAGTACAATTATGAATTCAAGTGAAACTATTTGACTCACTCACCACTTATTTTCATTCATATTTAAAACTCGGGACTAAGGGGTTAGTACTTACATGCTAAGTGCGAAAAAATGTCATATTCACGGTGCAGATTACCATATATTAAGCCTACGTTTATAGGTGCACATTTTTGTTGACATTCATACCAAAATACCCTTATGTATATATTTACCTCTATTCTCTTTTCATGCACAAGGATAATTTGGTCTTGATTTCAATAAAGGATATGCACCTATAAATTAAGAATGTGCACATATCAGCTCCATATATTAAATGGTATAGTTAAAGTGTGTGAACATTCCTTAAACAAATATTATATACATTTATTACTACTTTTTATTCTAGAAAATTGGTTGGAACTTTTTTTCTGAACATAAATTTAATTTAAAGAAAATTTTAAGGATCTCTACCCTAAATTATGTAATTCCAAGTCTATCGGAATATTTAATATCAAACATCATCAAGTATCAGTTATTGAAAATATCATTTTTATCGATAATTATATTAATTGTTGGTAACAATCTTTTTAATTTTTAGCAAAAAAAAAATTATTTTTAACTTTTGTAATTTAACTTATAAATTGTTTACGAACGATTCTGTTCAGTTGGAGCTCTATTTTTAATTGATAAAATATAATGTGATTCATTTTTTAAAAGAATTATTAAATAAAAGTTTCTTAAAATATTAATATTTTTTTGGATTATTAATATAGAAATAATAGGTTTTTTCTCGATTGTTTACAAATATTCCTCCTCTACCTCTATCTTATTTTATACATATTTGATTTTTTAACATTTAATTTCAGGTGTAATAAGATAAAAAAATGTACATAATTCTTCTTTACAAAATTTTGTACTACCTCCTTTTTAAATAATTGATACCTTAACTTTTGACACACATCTGTATTTTGACAGTATAGCTAAAATTAATATTTTTTAATTTTTTTCTGTGTTTTTAAAAAATTTTATTCATACAAAAATTAAATATATTAACTTTAGCTATACGGTCAAAATATCTAAAATTGTGTGCCAAACAACAAAGCGTCAATTATTAAAAAATAAAGGGAGTATTAAATAAAACTAAAGGATCTAAACAAGGATTTAATATAAATTTTAAATTTTCATCAAAATTATTAATTATTTTATTGCCCAAAATCAAAATACGTATTAAAAAATTAAATAGAAAATATAACAGAGAATTATACTTTTACAAGAAAAAATTAATATGTATTTTTTATAGGTAAATTACTACGCATTTCAGAAGTATAAAAAGAAATGGCTAAAAGAACAAATATTTAAATAGTCGACATAACAGGTGTCAAAGGTGTTGTAGTATAAATATGAACTAGTTTTACAGCTCCTGCGAGGCAGGGGCGTGTTGTACAACATAATATAATTATTATTTTATAAGCTTTGGTGTAGTTGATACGGAGTTGAAAGTTTAAGTCAGTGACGACTGACTAACGAATGTTACGAGGTTAGCAACTTTTTTTTCTTTGTGTCATAGAAAGTTCGTGTAATACACATACGATATCAAATTTTCAGTAAGTAATTGATACTATATAATATACTTTTTGTAGCTTGTGTAAGACTTCATTAGTTTTATAAGCAATGTGAGGCACATGTATTTTTTAACTCCCAGGTTAATTAACTAATTGTGTACATGTTATATAAATGAAATATATGTTATGTTATAAAATTCATTTCCTTCCAATGTTATACCGAACAACTGATAAATAATGTTCGTAAAAGGTGTACTTGGAAGTATTTTGAAATTTAAATTCTATAATTGCTGCCATTGAAAATGAATATTCATTTTTGACAAGATCAAGTTGATCGATTAAGAAGAAATTGAGTTTATATACGTTAGTTGGTTTAGTTTCTTATGTTGAGTTTTGCAGTATTCACAGTAACAGGTGTATCAACCTTATCTTTCACTAATTATGCGAATTAGAAAGATAAATTGTTAGGGGCCTAGGTTTGACATTATTGTTTAAAAATATTTTCTCATTTATATCGGAAAACTCCAAAATTTGTATTAGTTTATACTTAATTTCGACCATATAATCTCAATTTATGAAAGGCCAACATCAACTTTATCTTTAATATAGAATTAGAAAATTCTCTTGTATTTTTCGGAATCGATAATATGTTAATAGGGGTTTTCTGAATAAAGTTAACACATTACATATTTGTTAATACTGAAATTTATAATCAACAAAATCAGAATGAAATTAAAATTTGAGTTTATACTAATAAATATAACTAAAAATGCTAATATAATTATAAGTTATTAATATACAATAATAAAGTTGTAGTAAGTATTCCCCCGTCCCAATTTATCTATCTTGTTTGATTTTTCATGGTCAAATTGACTTAACTTTGATCGTAAATAAAAACTCATTCTTTCACTATTTTGAAAAACTGAAAAACACATGTTAAAATAGATTAAACATACTTTCTAATGATATATTTTTTATAAATATTTTCGATAATGCACTATGTGAAACTTTCGGTCAAAATTAGGTGTATTTGACCGCGAAAAGTCAAATAAGACAGATAATTCGGAACGGAGAGAGTAGAAATCATTAGCAATTAATGAGGTAGATGTAATTAATATGAGCTATTAAATTTAATATTTATTAATATAGATTTATGAGGGGTGTTGTGGAATAAAAACTAGAGTGCTTTAGTATTTAATGCAAGGGTTTGTGAGCTTCGAGCTTTAATGGTTGCTCTTGCGTTCGGGACTATCGGTCCTTGCAAGATGCCTACATATCTCTGTGTGGTAGAGAATCAAGCCAAAAATGTAGTTCTAGATTAAGGGGTAGAGTCCCTTATATAGCGGTGAGTCTAGGATTAGACTTGTGTTGGGAGACTTGGTGGCCAAATCTCCAACTTAGATGGTGATTATGAGTTCTATAAAGGAAGGAACTTTAGAACCTTCTGTGTAGGACTTTGAGTCCGTTTAGGACATGTCTCTGCTCTTCCAGCCGTATTGGGCCTACTCTGTGAATATCTTGTGTTCGTGGACCTTGATAACCTCTGCTGGTGGGTCTTGTCTACATGGGTCGTCTTGAGTCTGCTACGTGCTCGGACCAGATAGGTCTGTACTGTACTTCATACAAGAAGCCCAAGTGTAATTAATGCAATATTTAATGTGTCTTTAGGATGTATTTTCTATCCATATCATTTTCCCCCCAACTTCCGGGAATGCTGCTCGAGTTTTTGTGGAAGTTATAATGGTCTTTTCATGACTCGGGGTACTTTTGGCCCTTCTCGGGTATCGGCCCTTCATGGGTGTCGGCCCTTCATGGGTATCGACCCTTCATGGGTATCGTCCCTTCATGGGTATCGGCCTTTCATGGGTATCCCCGTATTACCCTAAAGTGTGGACGGACCTACACATTTACAACAATTTATTAGTGTGAATATACACACTTAAGGCCTTTGCACAGGCTATTTGGATAGTGTTTAACACTAAACGGTCCTAATCGGGACTAAAAGGCGAGCATTTATCACCCCTTAACCTTCGTCAAGGTTAATTATAAGGTGAAAACTGCTAACTAGACCTAATTGAGGCTAATAGTCCCTAATCGGGTCTAATTTCCATGTACAGGCTGCTAACTAGGCTTAAAAGAGCCCAGTTTTAAGCTAGAATACACAAACTGGCCTTAATTGAGGATAATTTGCCATAAATGGGGTTAATCAGGACTAATTAGGACTAATCAGCATGCATAAGACACTAATTATCCCTAATTCATACTAATAACAAGAGTGAATAGGTTAAATGGCCCTAATCTGGGTTAATTTCATCATATGAATCACTAATTCCCCCTGGTTCGGGTTAATGACGTTTAATATACACTAATCAGCCATAATCTGAGCTAAATTTCACTAATCAGCCCTAATCGGGGCTTAATTTTAAAATCCTGAAAATTTTAAAAAAAAATCTAATATTTTCCATCTTTTCCAAAACAATTTAAAAAATTTTGCAGGGGGGTCTCCGGGGCCGAGCAGGACCTCCTGCTGCAGGAGGCTCTGCTCGGCCACATGCCCTCATATGTGAGCTGCTCGGCCTGGGGAGGTCAGCCACCTCCTGGTCGACCTGGAGCAGGTCCTCCTGCTCCTTGTTGACCAAGGGTGTTTGCTCCAATTTTTTTTGTAGAACCTCCTACTCAAAATCAATTCCTTTGTGCTCTTTGCTAGGATACTCTCACTCTTAGTTACTCATGGAATTAATCTCATGGTTGTCCTAGCGAACGTTCTGTACTCGTTCTTACTAAGCATTCTGTGTTCAATTGAACTCATTCTTATAGGAAGTTATATACTTCACTAAGCTTGTCCAAACTTGCTCTATAGGATGTTCTGTACTCCAGCAGACCCGTTCTCGTAGACGTTCTAGTCTTCATGAAACTTAGCTCCGCTGGGAGTTATCCTTTTCAAGAAATATTCAAGAGACTTCTCAGGGGGGGTATCTGGAACAACTTCAGAAGGCCTTAGGGCTCTCTTACAGGAGCTCCTGGTTGGCCAGAAGGCCCCAATTATAGCCTGGTCGGCCAGGATTGGTGTTAATAGGCCTTGTGGCCACTCTTAGTGACGCCTGATTAGCCGGGAGGAAAAGTTCTCTGAACTCGTCTCGGTGAACACTTTACTCTTCACGAAACTTGTTTTCGTGAATCCTCTGATCTTCACGGAGCTTGTTCTCCCTGGCGTTCTGATCTATAGGGAATTTTTTCTCGTGGATGTCCTGGTTTTCACGAAACTTGTTCCTGTCGGTGGTCAATCCCTTCTTATAAATTCACACAAAATTTCTTCAAGGGAGCTACCAGAACAACTTTGGAAGGCCTCAGGGCTCTCTTATAGAGGCTCCTGGTCGGCCAAATGGCCACCAATTGTTGGATGATCGGCCGGGAATGGTCTTAATGGACTTTGAGGCCCTCCGAGCTGTCCTACATATGCTCTTGGTCGGCCATATGGCCTCCAATTGTTGGCTGGTCGGCCGGGAGTGGTCTTAATGGATTTTGAGGCCCTCCTGGCTATCCTACAGAGGCTCCTGGTCGGCCATATGGCCTCCAATTGTTGGATGGTCGGCTGAGAGTGGTCTTAATGGATCTTGAGGCCCTCCGGGCTGTCCTATAGAGGCTCCTGGTCGGCCATATGGCCTTCAATTGTTGGTTGGTCATCCGGGGCTAGTCTTAGTTGACATTGAGGCCCTTCAGGCTTTCCTACAGAGGCTCCTGGTCGTCCATATGGCCTCCAATTATTGGATGGTTGGTCGGGGCTAGTCTTAATGGATATTGAGGCCCTCCGGGTTGTCCTACAGAAGCTCCTAGTCGGCCATATGGCCTCCAATTATTGGCTGGTTGAACATGGGTTGTCTTAACGGACCTTGGGGGCCTCCTGTAGGGTAGTCTGATCCGTCATGAGGAGAACATTATGCTTTCGTACTCGTGAGCACTCTGGCCTTCATGAAACTTGTTCAACTGAGAAGCTAATCTTCTACTAACCTTCATAAGTTTTGCTAATCATGGTGATTAACGTAATCATCCCTTAGTTAAGACTAATGACTTTTATTTAGTCCCAACCAGGCTTTTCTTGGAGGACTGATACGATAAGCGATGTCATGCATCACTTTCTTCGTTTATTATGTCATCCCTTCTAATTTTCGACCGTGTTTCTAGTGAAAGTTCTGTCCTTCATGAAACTTGTTTTTACGGATGTTCTAGTCTTCACGAAATTTTTTCTCATGGACTCTTTAGTCTTTGCGAAACTTGTTCTCGTGAATGTTCTAGTCTTCACAAAACTTGTTTCCCTCCGTAAGGGTTCTAGTCGGCCTATCCCTTCCTTGTGGAGGACTAGGCATCACCGAATCTTCGTAGGCCAGAATATCACCTCCGTGAGCATCTTACTATTCATGAAACTTGTTCTCGTGAACATTCTGTTCTTCACGAAACTTGTTTCAATGGACGTTCTTGTCTTCACCAGGAGTATCCCTTGGCTCTAGTTCATGGTTTTCTTAGAACCTTCACTTGGGGCCATCCCTATTAGTTTCGGATATCTATGGAAGTTCTTTCGAGGGCATCATAGTCATCCTATACCTTCCACGTGGAGGAGTCGGCTTCAAGGACTCTTGGTCGGCAATGGAGACCAAGCTATTGAGGCCCTGGTCGGCCGGGACCTCAATGTCCAGAGCTTTTTGGCCCTTCAGGACCTTATTTCGTGGAAGTTCTTGAACTTCAATCTTCTCAATATCAAGTCATGGCTTCGAATTTCTTCTCTCTTTTTTTTCGAGAAGCGCCTTGCCGGGGGGGCCTCATCCGAGGACCCTTTAGATGGTCGAAGATCTTTATGGATGGCTACTCGGCATCCTCTAGTCAGCCAAGGGGTCCATTCATGACCCCTCTGATCTGTCAGGGGGAAATATTTTTGCTTTCTTGGACAACATGTCTCGGTCACGCTCGTGACGGGCCTCAAACATAAACTATCATGTTTGTGTTCTTGACGGGTCCTCACAGTTCAAAGGAAGCTTGTTAAAGGCCTTAGAGGCTTCTCTGTTGAGGGTACCTATCTTCCTCTAATTTACCATTGGTTAAATTTGTTCTAATTATGCGAACAGCTTCCCGAAGGGAAGATGTACGAGGCTCATGCCTTATATCAAGTACATCTCTTCTTTTTAGAAATTTCAATACTTCAAATTCAAGGAGGATCCTGCCTGGATTAAGGCCTCCCTTGGAGATCGGTCGGCTAGAGCCCTTTCAGAGGGATATCCACTCGATCAAGGGCCTTCTCTGGAGGCTGATCAGCCTTCTTTGGTAGGCTGGAGTCTGTAGTGTAGACTTTAGTCGATCAAATATATTTCGTGAAGTTAGTTTTCTATATCGTTTTTTTATTAGGCCAACGCCTAATTCGTAGCTTCTTTTACTAAGAGTGCAAAATGGAGAAGTGAGCACATGGCGTTGGGGCATTGATGAAGAAACTTCGGAGAAAGTTTCAAGATTGGGATTCCAGAGCTCTCTTGGCATTTATCAATAGTCAGAAGACTTTTTCAAGGTAATGGACACCCATTATGTTGAGATGTGATATGTTCACATGTCCATTGGCTTCGATATAGCTCTTACCCCGATATGGTAACTTCGTGGGCTTTCCTAGCCCTTGGGCTGCTTCTGAGGTTGCCACTATTGGCCAATCACCTGATTTTGGATTATAAACTGTCCTTTGGTGTTTAGACCTTGCATGGCTTTGTTTGTCATGTGTGGCTTTTATTCAACAGTTATCTATTTGCTGTCCTTAATGGACTTGAACATTTTCGGTGTGTAACCTAATTGTCCATCGTGATTTGATTTATGATCTTTCGAGATCTCCTGCATTTGTAGTTTGATTTCATATTCGCCTTTTAACAAGGATGTCGCGTGCCTATCAAATAATAATTCCTAACAAATCCTTCTAACTATGTAGTAGGGTAAGTCAGAGTTGATCCCATAAAGACAAACGTACCCATAACTAGTAATTCTTGACTCGATTTAATTAAGCAAGTAATACAATAAAAATTGCGAGATTTATTAACTAAAATTATACTAAAGCAAATACGTTGTATTAATCAAATAACTAAAAACATCCAGAGTTAAGTATCCCCACTAGCATGAATCAATGCAATTATGATTTCCCACCCTAATCAATCATATACTACTCAAGAGGAAAGACGCGCCCTATAAAATACAAATAACCTCTCTCGAGTATTAATGGCTTCTCTAGAATACAATCAGGCCTATTTTCATGGCATCATGCAATTTAGAGACATTAAACATAGCATCCTAACTTCCTAACAATCCGTTCTACCTATTTTCATGGAGAAGTTCATGTCCTATTAGATAAATCATAACCACCTAAATCCAACTTTCGTTGATAAATAGATATTCGGTTCAAACATACACATAATCACTTTGGACATGTAATTGTTAATTAAGCATAACTCACAAAGTAAGAGTATGTAATATAACTAAATTGGGGAAATTGGGAAAATCATGCATCAATCATAACTAGGGTTCAACTCAACCCTAGATTAAAAATCTACTCACTCATAACTAGATTAACAAAACACATAATATAATAAGAACGCATAATTGATATTAATGAGAATAGAGAAGATACCCTATAATCTTTTCAAGAAGAAAAGTAATGATCCCCTCTCTGTATATGTATGTATATGTATATAATAGAAGTCTTTTAATGCCTCTAGGAAAAATACAAGTACGTTTCCTAAACTGATAGGGTTTCTAAAGGAAATTCGCAGCTGACTTTTCTTCAATAATTATGGGCTGCTCCAGTTGTAATTTGATACTTAGACCTCTGTAAATTGAAATATAATTCCTCTAGCTTCACGTGGGCTGTTAAATCATCCAACTATGACTTCTGGAACTCAAGATATGGCCCAAACAGTGAATTGCGCGCATGCAGTCCAACAAATCCGAATTTCCTTCTACTAGATCTCCAAATTAGACTCTAATTCTCCAATCCATCCAAGTTTGGGAAAAACATTCTAAGTCAAGATATCTACAAGTCATAGATTTTTTGATAACTCCAAAATGACTTATCGAGAAGTCAAGAAAAGCTACTAGAGAACTCTGAGATATCGACAAGCCAAATTGGAGATAACGACAAGTCATTTCTTCACTAGAGAACTCTGAGATATCGACAAGTCAAATATCACTAGAGATCTCTGAGATATCGATAAGCCAAAATATCACTAGAGATCTCTAAGATATAGATAAGTCAATTTTCCACCAGAAAACTCAGAGACCTCGATATGCCAAAGTGAAGATATGAAGATGAGAGATCTCGATAAGCCAAATTCTCTTATAGAGAACTCAAAGACCTCGATAAGTCAAACAACTATAGAGTTATTAGAGATCTCAATATAAAAGTTCAAGTATAGAATGTTGATCAGTTTAATATCCAAGATTATCAATCAAAAAACAAATCAATCACTGATTTGAAAAGTCGATAAAAGCAGCTTGAAGAGTACAAGATCAAAGGCCAAGATTAACTGGCAAATTAAAGTCACGGGCAGACAAGATTAGCAAAGATACACTAAGTCAGAAATAGAAAGATTTGGTTATCCAAAAGTAGGGTTTAGTACATGCTATTGCATGATATGTAAAAACCTATGTTTACTATTCTATAAATTAAACACTGGATGCTTTGTTTAAGTTTGTAACAAATAGATCTGAAAAATTCTTGTAACTCTCAAGAGAGAAGCTGAGTTCTTAACATATTAAGAACCCAGAAATTTGTAGCAAACACTAGCTTGATTTTAATATAAAATTAAGTGAGTTTTGAAAGATAATTGTGTTCATATGCATGGTATACTTATTCTATTAAAACACATTATCTCTACAACATAGACTACTTTGTTCACCATTATGAAAAGTTCAAAAATACCTTAAAAATTGTTGAAAACACATTCACCCCCCTTTGTGTTGTATTCATTACCCAACAAGTGGTATCAGAGCAAAATCTAAAAGCAAACAGATTAAAGATCTTGGAAGAATGAATACACAGAAACTGAGTAGTATTAAAATCCCTACCTTTGACAGATCTAACTACACATTATGGAAAAAGAAAATGATGTTGTTCATAAGAATGGCCAATCCATTATATATTCAGATCCTCAAGAATGGGCCCTTCCCTCCTATAGTAAGAGTTGAGGAATCTACAGATGGAGACATGGTCATTCCAGCACATTATTGAAAGAGATATGTCCTAAGTCCAATCACGTATGAGGATTTAGGAATAACTTTTATATAATCTATTTTGATTTCATTGATATTAATAAAAGACTTGTTTTGTTTTTATTACGGGCTCTATCTATTTAAGTGTTTAAATAAGATATACCATAATTTAGAGTAAAGCTTTTTATGGATTATGATGAGATCATAATAGTGAGACCTAAAAGATGATAACTCTAAACTTAAATAGTTCCTGGTCATAGGATTACTAACTGGTAATTAATAATCCGCAAAGATTGGTACATACTATGTTTGCTTTATTTTGAAGGATGTCTGTTCTCATACATATTTGTGTGGTGACACTATAGCTAGTATGTAGGTGCTTATTATAGAATAAGTTCACTGAATATGACTCGCACAGCTGGACAACTGTTGGAGTTCACTCACGTGTCAGCAGTTGTTCACATAGTGATAGTTGTACAAGTATCCTTAGACTTGAGGTCATCGTAGTCATCTTGTGTACACTGAACTATGCTTTGGTTTAGTTCTTAGTCTCTAGGGATAATTATTAGGGCTCTACTGGGTATAGGAATTTGTACACGAAGATAGTGTATGATCAATAAAGGATCTACCCCTTCCAATGAAGGAAGAGAATGTTCAAAGCTGATCCACTTATGCTAATTCAGGAATCTCTGGCCAGAGTGAATGAAATTAGAAAGGAGTTTCTAATTTACATAGAACTGAGCATAGTGAATGGGAAAGCAAATGATTAAATTAGATAGGCTTGACACAAGATCCATGCCTTGTATTTAATCAGGACATTGGAGGGTAGAAGGAATTGATTGTACAGTAACTATTCACTGACAGGTTCTTGGTATTCTAAGCAGTGAATTCATATTATCCGGATAGTCGCGATATGTTGAGAAGCATCACTCACGATGTAGAATAAATATAATTAATCAGTTAATTATATTTAGTGAATTTTAATATTCATATAAATAATTAATAAAAGTTTATTATTATTTATTTCTACTACCGGCATAATATTGAACCTACAGGGTCGCACCATAAAAAAATATTTTCTTTGATGAAATAATGAGAGAGAGAATTATTTTCTAAATAGTTAAGAAAAAGAAATAATGATTAAAATAGTTTTAATTATTATTAAAGCATTTTATGAAGATAAAATGTGGGGGTTAATATATATAAAGATATATTATAAAACCCTAGGAGAGTCCTATAAATAGAATGAGATGGATGACTCATTGATATTGACACACAATTTTGGTTTTGTGAAAACCCTAGCCTCCATCTTCTTCTTCTCTCTCTCTCTCCCAAAAACTCCATTTTTATAAAAGCTTAGTTTTATAAAAGGGTTCATCGAAGAGGATCGTTCTTGGTGGATACCGGTAGAGTGCTTCACACACTGAGGAGCAACTGCTAGCACTCCAATTTTATAAAGCTTCGATTCACGAGGTATGATTTTGATTCCTTAGTTTTTCCCTTTATACGTTTTTCTATATGTGCGGTATATGGTTTTTTATGGAATAAATGTTATTTCACGCTTCCGCTCATCCGTAAATTCCATCAATGGTATCAGAGCTAGGTTCTGCATATAGAGATTCATATAAAAAATTTCAGATTTTTTATGCATGTATCGATTTATTATGATTTTTGCAATTTTATTTGGATTTAATTATGAATTAATTCAAAATAATTTTTGCATGAGATTTTGACTACTGATCTGGGTTCTACAAGTGTTGTAGATTGTCTAGGTATTTTTTTATAATTTTGTGATGTGTAGATTATTTGTTATGAATTTTTTAAAATTGTTTTAATTAAAAATTCATGAAATAATTATGCATGTGAATAATTATGATTAAAATTTGCACAAGGACCCATGATTGATTTGGTATTTTTTCTGCTACTCCCTGATTTAAGAAATCATATTATTTTGATTTTTATTAATTTATTAATTAAATGTTAATTAATTTATTAATAATAAAATTAAAATATTAAATTAATAAAGAGTTATTAAGGAAGGGAGTAAAAGAAAAGGGGGTTACCTTTTTTGTTTGTAACGGCTGGAAACGGCAGGCAGGAGAAGAAGAAACAATCAAAACAAAAAAAAAACCTGCTATCGGCTGCTGCAGGCGCGTGCAGCGCACGCGGGGCGGGGGGGGGGGGGTGTTGCGCATTCCGTGAATGCGTTACACACTGTTGCGCATTTACGGAATGTGTTACACGCATAAATGGCTCAACAGTGTTGTAACGCATTACGTACATGCGTTACAGCCCGTATGTCCACATTAAATTTGATTTTTTGGGAGTTTCGTAACTCCGTTTTGGGCGTGCAATAT
Source organism: Apium graveolens (assembly GCF_009905375.1). Taxonomy (NCBI): domain Eukaryota; kingdom Viridiplantae; phylum Streptophyta; class Magnoliopsida; order Apiales; family Apiaceae; genus Apium; species Apium graveolens. Next base: position 303,553,798 of record NC_133651.1, read on the forward strand.
ATCGTTGGATTCATTTTTCTGAGACGGATCTAATAGAGTGGTCAAATATTTTTTATATAAAAGTTTTGAACTATTTATATTCCCGAAAGTATTTTAAAGAATGTTTTAATTGTTTTAATTTCTTTTAAATGCTATAATAAATCCATATATCATTATATTAATGTGTGACATGATATTACATGCATGCTTACTTGTTTATTTATTTTTATATATGAGATATGTGCCTGTGTTTACCATGCGATGATAGATTTAGGTGAATTTAAATCAAAATAAGGCGTGCTCTAGAAAATCTAGAATAGGAATCGTTTCTTGCCTTGACAATAATATTATGAATACAATCATGAGATTCTTGTGTTTATGAAACACGTAATTAAATATGAATTTTCAATTTTGAGAGAAAGGATGATTCTGTCAACAACAGATTTCTATCTGTAAGAAAGGGTTATTAAGTGACGCCTCTTGACAATGCTCCACCCGATCTGGGAATCATCTGATTATCGATTATTGATTTGAAATATTTAATTTAAAAGGAAGAATCTCTTTATAATATTATTATGATTGTAACGTAATATAATCCCTCTAAAATTAAATAATATCAAGTAGTAATTGGCAAATGACACAACGGGCTTGTGTCGGTCATAGCCTTCCAACATGATAGAAAGTGGTTCTTATTTTTAAATCATTGTCGTTTCGTGCTACAGCCGAGGGCTTTGATTTCGAAATAAGAAATACTTGTCTATTACATAGAGATGTGTACATTGAATTAGAATCTAAAGGTCGGTACGTGCCACAGCCGTGGGCCGTTGGAGACTGATTCAATTGTACGGAATGTTGGGTTAGACTTGACTTAGAATATTGAGTTTGTCATACCACAACCGTGACTCAAGTATTCAAGAGGCTAAAGTTTGATTAAGGGAATAACATAAGATGTAATTGACAAGAGTTGTCTGCCTATTGAACATTACATGGCGGTTCGTGCCACAGCCGAGGTTGTGTCATGGAATGTAGGATCCCTATTCCCACTAGCATTATGAATGCTTAATGTTTCACGTAGGGGGTTGAATAAATTAGATAAACTAGTGGGAGCCACTTATGAATAAAGACCCGATTCATATAGTGTTTTGAAATGAAATTGAATATTTGCTAAGTGTTGTTATGTGTTTATCATTTACAGATTTACTATATACGTTATGTCTTCTGCACTATCACTCCGGAGTATACTAGATGCTCACAAGTTGACTGGTCCCAATTTTGCTGACTGGCTTCGAAACTTGAGAATTGTTCTCAGGGTGGAGAAGCTGGAATATGTGCTTGACTCACCTAAGCCTACTGAACCTGCTAACGATGCACATAATGATGAACATGTTGTGTATCGTAAGTGGATAGATGATGCAAATGTTGCTCAATGCATCATGCTAGCTTCCATGAACATTGAGCTACAGAAGTAGCATGAGCATATGGATGCTCACACTATCCTTATGCATCTACAAGAGTTGTATGATGTGGCAGGGAGGACAGCTCGATATGAGATATCGAAGGAGCTGTTCGGTTGTAGGATGTCTGAGGGATCATCCGTGAATGACCATGTACTTAAGATGATCAATTTGATTGAACGTCTTGGACAACTTGGTTTTGCCATGGATGGGGAGCTGAGCCTAGACTTAGTCTTGCAATCGCTTCCGAGTTCGTTCTCGCAGTTTGTTGTGAACTTTCACATGAATAAGCTGGATGTCAGCCTGGCTGAACTCCACAACATGTTGAAGACTGCGGAATCGAATTTTTCCCCTAAGAAGAGTTCTGTTCTTCTAATTGGTGAAGGTTCCAATCCTAAGATAAGGAAGAGGAACCCTTCCAAGAAGAAGAAAATAGGTGAAGAAAAGCCGGTTCCACCAAAAGCTGAAGACCCCAAGCGCAAAGTTGTTTGCTTTCACTGTAACAAGGTGGGGCACTGGAAGAGCAACTGCAAGGTTTACCTTGCAGAGTTGAAGAAGAAGAAGGGGAGTGAGACTACCGCTTCTGATTCAGGTATGTTCATGATAGAAATGAATATGTCATTAAGTCAAATTTCTACTTGGGTATTAGATACCGCCTGTGGTTCTTACATCTATAATTTGTTGTAGGGACTAAAGAGAAGTAAGACTCTTGAGGAAGAGGAGGTGATTCTACTGATGGGAAATGGAGCAAGAGTTGCTGCTGAAGATGTAGGATCATTTCATTTACATATGCCTACGGGCAAGACTATTGTTTGAAATAATTGTTATTTTGTTTCCTCGATTGTAAGGAATATTGTTTCTATTCCTATGTTGGATTTGGATGGTTTTTCATTTTATTATTAAGAATAATGAATGTTCTATCCTTAGAGATAATATTCTTTATTGACGTGGTATTTTAAATAATGGTCTATATGTATGTGACATAATTTACTTCAGATTGAACAAACTAATAAAAGAAAACGAGATGATGAAAATCTGACCTATTTATGGCACTGTAGGCTAGGTCATATTAGTGAAAATAGACTTCGTACATTGCATAAGGAAGGGTTACTTGACCCCTTTTGATTTTGAATCATATCCTACATGCGAGTCTTGTCTATTGGGTAAAATGACCAAATCTCCATTTAGTGGACATGGAGAGAGGGCTGCAGATTTGCTAGGATTGGTACACACAGATGTATGTGGACCAATGTCTACGCAAGCCATGGGTGGATTTTCATACTTCATTACTTTCATAGATGATAGATCTAGATTCAGATATGTGTATTTGATGAAACACAAGTCTGAAGCCTTTGAAAAGTTCAAAGAGTATAAGTATGAAGTGGAGAAACAAACCAAAAATGGTATTATAACTCTTCGATCAGATCGAGGTGGTGAATACTTGAATGGAGAGTTTCTGGATTATCTCAAAGAAAAGGGTATAGTCTCCCAGTGGACTCTTTCAGATTGGTATCTGAAAGGAGAAATCGAACTTTGTTAAACATGGTTCGGTCCATGATGAGCTATGCGAATCTTCCAGTATTCCTATGGGGTTACGCATTGGAAACCTCAGCATATTTACTGAATAAGGTGCCTTCCAAATCTGTCCTTAAAACTCCATATGAGATATGGAAAGAAAGGAAACCGAGTCTTAAACACGTTAAGATTTGGGGATGTCTAGCTTATGTCAAGAAAGTTGACCCAGATAAGCTGGAATCTCGATCCGTAAAATGTAGTTTTGTGGGATATCCTAAAGAGACTTTAGGGTATTACTTTTGTACCGATCATCGGGTGTTTGTCTTCAGACATGCTACCTTCTTGGAAAAGGAGTTTATCCTTGAAAGAAACAGTGGGAGCAAAATTGAACTTGATGAAGTTCAAGAAGCACAAACTACTACGAATTAAGCGGAAACACCTGTTCAGACTGAACAACCTTCTGTGGAACAGCCCATTCGTAGGTCAGGGAGAGTGTCTCGCCAACCTGAGAGGTATTATGGCCTTGTCATTGAGAATGACAATGAGTTGTCAATCATTGATGATGACGACCCTATGACCTATAATGAGGCTATGAGTAGTGTTGACTCAGAGAAATGGCAAAGTGCCATGAAATCCGAAATGGAATCTATGTATACGGTATACAAAAGAAAGATTAGAGCAGATGGCCAGGTGGAGACCTTTAAAGCCAGGCTTGTGGCAAAAAGATTCAAACAAAGGCAATGGATTGACTTTGATGAAACCTTTTACCTGTAGCCCTGTTAAAATCAGTTCGGATTTTGCTTGCGATTGCTGCTTACTACGACTATGAGATCTGGCAAATGGCCAGATGGTTTTCTTTCCAAGGGAAATGAAAACCTAGTGTGTAAGCTGCTGCGAACCATATATGGTTTAAAGTAAGCTTCTCGTAGATGGGACATCCGTTTTGATGAGACAATCAAAGAGTTTGGTTTTATCAAAAACGTAGATGAACCATGTGTCTATAAAAGGGTTAGTGGGAGCGCGGTAACATTTCTTGTATTTTATTGAAAGAGAGTTGACACACATAACAACATAGTAGACCCACTCACAAAGCCACTTTCTGAAAGTCATTTTGATTGTCATAAAGACAAGATGGGTATTAGATACCAGAGTGATTGACTTTAGTACAAGTGGGAGATTGAAAGAGATATGTCCTAAGTCCAATCTCGTATGAGGATTTAGGAATAACTTTTATGTAATCTGTTTTGATTTCATTGATATTAATGAAAGACTTGTTTTATTTTTATTACGGGCTCTATCTATTTAAGTGTTTAAATAAGATATACCATAGTTTAGAGTAAAGCTTTTTATGGATTATGATGAGATCATAATAGTGAGACCTAAAAGATGATAACTCTAAACTTAAATAGTTCCTGGTCATAGGATTACTAACTGGTAATTAATAATCCGCAAAGATTGGTACATACTATGCTTGCTTCATTTTGAAGGATGTCTGTTCTCATAGATATTTGTGTGGTGACACTATAGCTAGTATGTAGGTGCTTATTATAGAATAAGTTCACTGAATATGACTCGCTCAGCTGGACAACTGATGGAGTTCACTCATGTGTCAGCAGTTGTTCACATAGTGATAGTTGTACAAGTATCCTTAGACTTGAGGTCATCGTAGTCATCTTGTGTACACTGAACTATGCTTTGGTTTTGTTCTTAGTCTCCAGGGACAATTATTAGGGCTCTACTGGGTATAGGAATTTGTACACGAAGATAGTGTATGATCAATAAAGGATCTACCCCTTCCAATGAAGGAAGAGAATGTTCAAAGCTGATCCACTTATGCTAATTCAGGAATCTCTGGCCAGAGTGAATGAAATTAGAAAGGAGTTTCTAATTTACATATAACTGAGCATAGTGAATGGGAAAGTAAATGATTAAATTAGATAGGCTTGACACAAGATCCATGCCTTGTATTTAATCAGGACATTGGAGGGTAGAAGGAATTGATTGTAGAGTAACTATTCACTGACAAGTTCTTGGTATTCTAAGCAGTGAATTCATATTATCCGGATAGTCGCGATATGTTGAGAAGCATCACTCACGATGTAGAATAAATATAATTAATCAGTTAATTATATTTAGTGAATTTTAATATTCATATAAATAATTAATAAAAGTTTATTATTATTTATTTCTACTACCGGCATAATATTGAACCTACAGGGTCACACCATAAAAGAATATTTTCTTTGATGAAATAATGAGAGAGAGAATTATTTTCTAAATAGTTAAGAAAAAGAAATAATGATTAAAATAGTTTTAATTATTATTAAAGCATTTTATGAAGATAAAATATGGGGGTTAATATATATAAAGATATATTATAAAACCCTAGGAGAGTCCTATAAATAGAATGAGATGGATGGCTCATTGATATTGACACACAATTTTAGTTTTGTGAAAACCCTAGCCTCCATCTTCTTCTTCTCTCTCTCTCCCAAAAACTCCATTTTTATAAAAGCTTAGTTTTATAAAAAGGTTCATCGAAGAGGATCGTTCTTGGTGGATACCGGTAGAGTGTTTCACACACTGAAGAGCAACTGCTAGCACTCCAATTTTATAAAGCTTCGATTCACGAGGTATGATTTTGATTCCTCAGTTTTTCCCTTTTATACGTTTTTTTATATGTGTGGTATATGGTTTTTTACGGAATAAATGTTATTTCACGCTTCCGCTCATCCGTAAATTCCATAAATTATGCCCCTAAAGATTCTTCAGAATACACTGACACTGAAAAGGAAAAAGTCTCTCTAGATAGTGGCTTGCAGTTGATCCTGATAGAGTCACTTGACAATAAATGTACAACAACATTGTCAACTGTGACACAATCAAACAAATCTGGGAGAAAGTAAAGATATTATGTGAAGAAACAGAGGAGGTTAGGTCAAACCAAAGGAGGATTCTGGTTTCTCAGTATGAAGGGTTTATGGCTAAACTAAAAGAAGGAATCAATGAAGTTTTTGAAAGGTTCAACAAACTGATAAATGACTTGCAGCTGCATGATAAATATTATGAAGCTGAGGAGGTTAACCTAATGTTTCTGCTAGCTCTTCCTGACCATCTTGAACAAAAGATATCAGCCATAAGAGAAGGAAGAGATTTGAGCAAAATGAATTTGAAAGTTCTATATAGAATCTTGAAAATTACGAACTTGAGATGCTGGAGAGAAAGTCATTGAAAGCACATCATGGACATGTTGTTGATGGTTCAAGTGCTTTAGTTGTAAATGACAGAGAAGAAAGTGAAGATGAGCATAATGACCAAGTTCCAGGTGTTCAAGCTATGGAACAAAAGAACAAAGGACCTCAGAAGCAAGTTATATTGGAGCTAGAGGAAGATGAATATTACACCTTAGATGAGCTTGATGAAATGGACCAATCCATGGATTACTTGGCAAGGAAATTTTCCAACATAAGAGTCAAGAAGCCAAGGTTCTTCAAGAGTAAGGGATAGTCTTCCAACAACAACAATTGGAAACCAATGACTCAGTACAATTCAGCTAGCAAAGGTGGCTACAAAACATGATCTTTGGACAGATCAAAGATAAGGTGCTTCAATTGTAATGAGTTGGATCACTTTGCTACTGAATGCAGAAAGCCTAAAAAGGTGAAGAAAGACAAGGCATATCTTGAACTAGAAGCAAAGTATGAAGCTCTCTTGAAGAAACAGTCTGGAAAAGCCTATATTGTAGAAGGAAAGAGTTGGGATGACACTGATGTTGATGATGAGGATGAAGAAGTTGGAAATTATGCTCTAATGGATTTTGTCATAGAGAAGCATCCACTTCAAAATCAAAGGTACCAACTCTAACCACCATTGATTTGAATACTAGTCAATATAAGGAGACTGTGGAAAAGATGAGTGTGGAGATGTTCCATATACACACTAGCTTAGTAGTTGTTACTGAAGAAGTTAGCAGATTAACAAAAGCTAATGAGAAGCTTGAGAGTGAGAAGCAAAAGATGGATCCACTGCTTGTGGAGCTTGAGTCAGTCAAGCAAGAAAATGAATATTTGAAGAACAAGCTGATGTGTTTTAATGAGATTGAAGTTGTATTAAGAGAGAAGATTGAAAATAATAAAGTTAAATTGAAATCTTTCAGGAATGCATCTGAGTTGGTTGGACAATACCATGAGAAGAACAAGCCATGTGCTAATATAGCCATTGGTCTTGATTATGTTGCTTTGAATGATAAGAAGAAAGATATAGGTGGCAAAGAAAAAACAACAGAAAATGAAGATGTTCCAGCTATGCTAAAAAAGGTTAGCTCACCTATGTTCAAAGCATGTGAGGTAGATTTCAGTGAAGAAGAGTTGATTATAAAGTAAGAAATTGCTGATGAAGATAATAAGAAGAAAAATATAGAAACAATTCCATCTTCCAAAACTGAATAAAAGCCCATGGCCAACCAAGATTTCAAGACACCTGTCAAGGAGATGAAAACTAAAGATGTAAGAAAGAAAATGAAGAATAGAAATGGAAAGATTGGGATAAAAAAATAATAATTTAGCTTATATTGCAGATGATCCAAGGAAACAATGTCAAAAGTGTGGCTCTGTGAATCATCTAACTCATCTTTGTAAAAAGGATGTTAGCAAGCCAGTAGAAGGAGCATGCAAGTACAATGAAGCAAATGCAAATGATCCCTACTCATTATGTGACAAATTTGAGTGCATCCCATGCTACTTGAAAGTAATGAAAAGTTGCCACAAGCTGTGAGTAGACCTCAAAGAAGTAAAAATTGGGTCTACAGCAAAAAGGGAAAATGCACAACAGTCAATGAATTATATCTAATCTGAAACAACTCATTTTGATTCTGCTCACTCTATTAACAAGAAGAAAGTACCCAACACTGTTTGGGTTGCTAAACACACTTAAACTCATTGTGTGCAGGGAAAAAAGAAAAAAGTCATATGGATCATCGAAAGCGGATGCTCAAGACATATGACAGGTGATATGGCCCTGCTATCACAGTTTGAGGAGAAGGCTGGTCCATTAGTAACCTTTGGAGACAACAACAAAGGTTTCAAAATGGGATATGTAAATTGATTTCTGGAAATGTTGTCATTGAAGATGTAGCACTGGTAGTTGGTCTTTAAGTGAATCTTCTCAGTGTCAGCGAATTTGCAGACAAAGGTTTCAAAGTTTTATTCAACAAAGAAGAATGCACTTTTATCAGCAAGAAAACTGGTGAAGTTGCTCTGAAAGGAGCAAGAAAAGGAAGCCTATTTGTTGCAGACTTGGACTCAGCAAATGAGGATGGAATTTGTTGCTTCTATACCATGACATCTGTAAAGAAAAGTAATTTATGGCATAAGAAGTTGTCTCATTTAAATTTCAAAACAATCAACACTCTAGTCAAAAAGGAGTTGGTGAGAGATATGCCTAATCTGAAATTTGCTGAAGATGAAGTCTGTGATGCTTGTCAAAAGGGAAAAATGAAAAGATCAAGTCACAAAAGTAAAAATTTGAATTCTATAAGTGCACCTTTGTAACTTATTCACGTGGACTTATTTGGACCAGTTAATGTCCAGTCAATTTCAAGAAAAAGATATACACTTGTGATGGTGGATGACTACTCAAGATACACATGCGTAGAATTTATACACTCTAAAGATGAAACTCCACATATCATAATTGAACACATCAAGAAGATTGAGAAAAAGGCCGAAGATCAAAATTATGTAAAAAATTGAGGAGTGACAATGAAAAAGAATTTAGGAATACAACCTTAACTGAATTCTGCAAAGACAGAGGCATTGTTCAAGAATTCTCAGCAGCTAGAACACCTCAACAAAATGGAGTAGTTGAGAGGAAAAACATAACATTGGTGGAAGCTGCTAGAACAATGCTGCAAGATGCAAAGTTGCCAACTAGTTTTTGGGAAGAAGCTGTGAACACTACATGCTATACTTAAAATAGATATCTCATTAACAAGAATGTCGGCAAATTAACCTACTCAATCTTATCTAAGAGAAATCCTACTGTGAAGCATCTTCATGTGTTTGTAAGCAAGTGCTATGTGTTAAAGGACAACTCTGAATATGTGAGAAAATTTGACTGTAAAGTTTTTGAGGCAATTTTTTTGGGATATTCATTGGAAAGAACTGCATATAAAGTCTATGTGACTGAATAAAAGAAAATTATGAAAAGCACATATGTCACTTTTGATGATGACAAGTGCCCAGGCTTGGAATGCCTTGATGAAAATAAATCTGAAGCCCTAAAGTTTGAAAACCTCAACATCGATAATGATTTTGATGATGAAGCTGAAGTCAATGCAAATCATAGAATAATTGGAGAGTCAACTGAACAAGTGAACCATGAGAATGGAAGCTCATCTCATGAACCTAAATTTGATAGCACAAACTCAGGGGGAGAAAGAGAAGAAGGTTCTGCAAGTCATGCCAATGGTGAAGAAAATACAGAAAATTCTAGTCAACAAACTCACACCAGAAAGTGGGATAAAAGTCACACTAGAGAAGCAATTATTGATGATCCAAATGCTGGAGTAAGGACTAGAAGTGCAACTGCAAATGAATGTCTACATGCATGTTTTCTGTCACAAATTGAGCCAAAGAAAACTGAAGAAGCTCTACTTGATCCTGATTGGATATCTGCTATGCAAGAAGAGCTAAATCAGTTTGAGAGAAACAAAGTATAGAAATTGGTTCCTACACCAAAGAACATAAGTATTATTGGAACAAAATGGGTGTACAGGAACAAGATGGATGGAAATGGAATTGTCACCAGGAACAAGGCAAGGTTGGTTGCAAAAGGCTACTCACAAGAGGAAGAAATTGACTATGATGAAACCTTTTCTCCAGTTGCAAGACTTAAAACAATACGGATTTTTCTTGCATTTGTTGCACATTCAAATTTCAAAGTATATCAAATGGATGTCAAAAGTGTCTTCCTAAATGGTGAGTTGGAATAAGAGGTTTATGTGCAACAACCACCTAGCTTTGAAGATCCATAATTACCAAACTTTGTATACAAGTTGCTCAAGGCTCTCTATGGACTAAAACAAGCACCTAGAGCCTGGTATGACACACTGTCAGATTTTCTACTTAAACATGGATTCACTAGAGGAATAATAGATAAGATACTGTTCTACAAGCTGCATGGTGGTGATATGATCCTAGTTCAGATTTATGTGGATGATATCATCTTTGGTTCTACTAATGAGAAGCTTTGTCAAAGATTCTCTAAGCTTATGCAGAGTGAATATGAAATGAGTATGATGGGGGAACTAAGTTATTTTCTTGGAGTTAAATTTAGTCAAAGAAGTGATGGAATCTTCATCAACCAAACTAAGTATGTCAAAGATTTATTAAAAAGGTTTGTATGGTTGATTGTTCACCTGCATCTACACCTATGTCTACAACTACAAAGTTGGATGAAGATAAAAAGGGCAAGAATGTAGACATTTCAAGCTATGTAGGAATGATTGGATCATTGCTTTACTAAACTCCAAGTAGACCAGACATCATATTTGCAACATGTCTGGGTGCAAGATTTCAGGCCAATCCAAAAGATTCTCACTTGATGGCTGTTAAGATGATTTTCAGATACTTGAAAGGGACTCCAAAATTGGGATTATGGTATCATAAGGGAACTGGTTTTGAAGCTGTTGGTTACACAGATGCAGATTTTGTTGGATGCAGGGTTGACAGGAAGAGTACTACTGGAAGTTGTCAGTTTCTTGGACAAAGACTTGTATCCTGGTATAGCAAGAAACAATAATCTGTGTCAACTTCCACAGCTGAGGCTGAATACATAGATGCTGGAAGTTGTTGTGCTCAAGTGCGTTGGATTAGAACTCAGCTAATGGACTATGGCCTAGTGTTACACAAAATTCCAATTATGTGTGACAATACTAGTGCTATATCTATTGTGGCTAATACAGTTAATCACTCTAGAACAAAGCACATTGATGCAAGGTACCATTTTATTAGAGAACATACTGCAAATGGTACCATTGAGCTAATCTTTGTTCCAACAGAAAAATAATTAGCTAATATTTTTACTAAACCTTTGGATGAAGCAACTTTCACTAGACTTGTAGGTGAAATTAGAATGTTAAATTCTTCATCCTAAGATAAGAACTCAGCTAATGTGTTGCAGCAGATTAATTTCTAGTAAATCAAAAATAATTTGATTTAATTGGAAATTAACCGAAATATGAATTATAAATATTTCAGAAATCTCTGCAAATTTATTTTTCAAAAATAAAATTTTAGCTTGGAATTTTTCAATTCTAAGAAAACTGTAAAAATATTGATTTACATCTTCAATATGTAAAATAAACACAAGGCATAATAAAAAAGATCAAGAGCATATAGAGAACGGATTTCTCGATAAGTCTAATTGAGTTCTCGACAAGTCATTTTAAGACTTCTCGAGTGAGTTCTCGACAAGTCAATTTCCTGACTTCTCGAGGGACTTCTCGATAAGCTTTATTATGACTTCTCGATAAGTCATTGTAGAGTTCTCTATAAGTATCAATTCACAGAGTTCTCTACAAGTAAATTTAGACTTATAAATAACCTAGAACTAAAATAATTTAAATTCAATAATTTATTTTGGTAAATTGCTCTTGATAAGTTCATTCTATATTTATTTGGATTTATTCAAATAGTAATTAGAAATAATTCAGTCCATTTTTGGACAAACTGAGTATTTATTTGACATCTCGATAAGTTAATTTTAGTTCTCTAAAAGAGTAAATTAAAATGACTTCTCGATATGTAATTCTTTTTCAAAATGACTTCTTGATAAGTGTACTCCAAGCGTCTATTTTTGAGTCCTCGATAAGTCATTTTCTTTTACTATAAATACTCAGACATCTCGACATACATATACTTACGCCTTCGAGAACTCTATGTGACCTAGAATTTTCAATTCCAAACCGATTTCTCTCTCATTTTAAATCCTTTCTTTCTAATTTCTTCTACCCATTAATCTACACATTCTCAACAATGGCAGCTAACAATATTGTACCCTTCATCCCAAAGGAGACCAACTTCCTTGCATTCTTAGATGCAAATCAAGCTCCTGAAACTTTCAAGAGCTTTGTCAAGTTCTTCTCTGAGACCTATTTTATTGAAGCTCTCACAACTAATCCAGTTCTCTATCTGGATGTTTTGGGTGATTTCTGGAACACAGCTGTATGCATGAAGACCAATCCTCTAGTCTAGTGGTTAACTGTCAAATCAAAGGACAACATGTTGAGATAACTGAAGCTGACATGAACCTGAACTTGAACATTTCAACTGACAAGCTAGTGGAGATTTCAACTCAGGAGGAGCTGTATGATTTCTTGGATTTTATCAACTACTCTGAGAAGATCAATTTGGACAGCTTGAACAAAAAAAATCTGATGAGAGAGTGGTCCTTTGTATTTGACTCTGTGATAAGAGCCTTCACTTACAGGAAATCAGGATTTGACAACATTTCTAGTGTTGTTCAGAAGATGGTCTACTCAATGGCTCACAACAAACAGATCAATGTAGGACACTACATTCTGGAGGAACTGAGCACCAGGCTCATCATGCCATTCACTTCAAGAGGTAAAGAAATTTTACTTCCTAGATTTATTATGTCTGCTTTAAATCATAAAGTAAATAACATATATATGCTTGAAGGTATAAATAGTTTATTAATAGGCAACTGTAAACAAGTTTCCAAAATCCTATTTGGATCACTTATTACTAAGAATAAGGTACCAGTAGGTCTTAAGTTAACACCTTTCATGATTGAAAGATTTAAGACCTACCCTTATCCTATTCCTGACATGAGGCCTAATGTAGCTCAAACTAATGCAACAATGGTTCCTGAGCCTGTGAAAGTACAAACACAGGAACACCCACAAGAACCTTCCCAAGTTGAGCCTACTTCTTCAAAACCACCAGTAGCTAGGAAACCAACCACTTCATCCTCTCAAAAGGGTGAAGTAACTAAAAAGAAGAGAAAAGAGGTAATCCTTACAATATTGAGTGAGAGTGGTGAGGAACAAACACCTACCGAGTCACCCTTGGTCAGGAAGCCAAAGAAGGCTAAGAAAACTGAGTTGACCACTCTAGACACCTCTACATCCTTTCAAAAGGATGTAGTTGTAAACAGGGGACTTGAACAGACTCTAGGGGCATCCTCTCAACAGGGTGTCCCTATTGAAAAGAGCATTCTTCCAAATGCACCCTGTAAAGAGTCTGCACAACCATCACTTAAACAAATACAAGTGTATGGAAGGAGAAACAAGGATGGCACATACAAAAAGAGCACATCTCTTGAAGCTCCCTCATTCATTCAAGGGGAGCTGCCAACACTCAGTCCTAAGCTCAAAAATCTTATATCTAATATTTCTTCTTCTTACATTGAAACACTTGAATCTATTCCTCAAGTGTAAACTCATTTAAGTGACTTGGTTCAAGAAACCTTGCTCACCACCCAGACACCAAATTTAGATGCTGAGAGGCTACTAGTTGGGGAAGACCTTGATGACACCATCACAAATATGGGGGATTCATCAGTTTTTACTGAAGAACCCATGGTAGTTGAAAATCCACCTTCATGTGCAAACCAGTATTCACAGACTGTAAGGTTTGAGGGTAGTACTCCTGATGGGGAGCTATCTAAATCCTCTTCAATTTAATTGGAGGTTCCTATCACGGAAACAACTCCCCTCAAAATCCTGGCTGAAATTGCTCTGACAATTGAAGCTAGGAGTACAATTTCCAATGACTCTGATATGGGAGAGGCAAGTATAGCATATTTAAGTGATAGTGTGGTGCAAGACACACAAGGGTTTGAGGCTATTGTAAATGATAGTAGCACATTCAAATCCCCTTTAATTCAAATGGAGGTTCCCACAACTGGTAGGAACAACACCCTGTCATAACCACAGTGCAAACTGTGAGTTCAACTGTGACTCATGTCACAGGTGTTCATGGCTCCTCACAAATCCAAACCAATGAACCTTCAACTTCTCAACAAACTCATCTAGTCTCTAACTGGCTACAAGAAGTTGCAACTCAACCTTCTTTTGAAGATTTCAAGGTTGATCAACTAACAGGACTTGCACAGATCTCTCAACAACTCCTCACATCAGATATGTCCAATCAGGACTATCAAGAAATAATGTTGTCTTATGAAACAGATGTGGAGGACCAATATGCCAAAATAGTAGATGAAGCTGGCAGATATACTAACTGTGATTCCTGGTTGGATAAGGAGTTCAAGATAGAGATGGACACACTCTTGGCACAGTTTAGAGAAAATTATCTCACAATTATGAGAAGCAATGCCAGATGCATGTCTCCACAGGAAGTCTATGATGCAGTAAATGAAGTGACCAACGCTCAAATTAAGGCCTTTCATAATTTTGGGAAGGCCCTCACTGTTACATTAACTGTCCATCAAGAAAAGATCACAGGAATGGTGAGGAGAAAGATGGATGAGATAATCCCCTCACAGGTAGAGATCAAGAGCCAATTCAAAACCTTTTGAGACCAAATGTCAAGGTATGATCTAAGTGGGGTGGACAAGAGTGTGACATCTGAAGGAATCTTTTGTAGCTTTGCACAAGGTAGTTCAAGATTATATCACAAATTCTAATGACACAAGGTGGTAGCTGGATCAAATGCACACTGCAAGATACATTCCTTCCCCTTTGGTCATTAATTACATACAGAAGCATGTGCAAGCTGCATTTGGACCATCTATCTCTATATCTACTTCCACATCTCAACCTCCCTCTACTTCAACAAATCTACAGATTCAAGCTCTTCAAGGTCAAGTCTCAAATCTGCAAACCTCCAATGACCAACTCACAACTCAAGTGCATGTTCTCACCACACTGGTGCAGAGTCAACATGCAGACATTCAAGCATTGGTGGACTCTCATAAGTACTTATAAATGCAAAATTATGTTGCTTTGGGGGCCATCATGAGAAAGCTCAATATCCCACTGCCTGCACTTCCTGAGTCTGTGAGGCTAAAATTACCAACTTCTCTGCTCATGCATATTTCCAAGACTAATGGGGAGATAGAAGCTAGGATTCAACAATTCAAGGATGCTTGTAAGTCAAAGGAGCCTAGCCAATCAATCACAGGCTCTTCTAAAGCTCAATTCTCAAAAGATATTGGACAAGACAGACTCCAAAAAGTCGTAGAAGGATCTTGTCAAGATCAGAAATTTAATGAACTTCTTTCAGTTTAAGGGGATTCTCTCCACAACAACTACATCACATACAAGAAAGCCTTGTCCAACAACATCAACTTTATAAGAGTGGTGATTGTCAAGATTGATGACTTTCTGGAAAAAAAGGATCATAGAAAATGTGAATGAATGTGGTATGGACAGATGTCTCCAGATGTCTCTCACCAATATTCAAAAACTGAGAGCATCTGAGATGGATGTGATGATTGACAAAGTGCACAGAGTAATTCTAGAGGACACTCAACTGCTAAAGAAACTTAAAAATTCTTAGATAGCTTATCTCTATCCAAGCATCTGTCCACAAACCAGAAAGTGCAGATACTTCACAGTTCCTAAAAATTGTGTAAGGAATAATTTGAGATTGATTATGATCGTTAAAACTGATCTAAAGACCAAAATCTACAAGAAGCCTAAAGATGAGGAAATGATCAGAATCTTGGGGAGATACTTATAAAATGACGACACCATGTTACCTATTACAAATTATAATTTAAAGGATGATAAGGATGATGATGAGCAGAAGCCGAGCGATCAACCTCCTTCTGGCTCAAATCCAAGTCAATCCTCAAGATCAACTGGTGACAAGGGAAAAAGCAAGATGAGAAGAAGGGAGATGACAGGAAGAGAGGAGAAAAAAGAAGAAGGAAGAAAAAGGAAGATGGATCACAGCTACAACAAAAATAAACCTTAAAAATCTAAATTAACTAAACTCAAACCTCTATGCCAACAAACTCAAATACCAAACCACCTCAAACTTTAAAGCCTAAATACTTGTACAAACAAACTGCTAACACCTTTCTGAAAATACCAATCACCTCTAACCAAACATTTCTCAAGAAAATCACGAACCTACCTTCTATCAAGTCATCACTAAAAGTTCACTACAAGTCTGTTGGGAGGAAACCTAGGAAAATGCAAGTTACTGAAAGGTCCATCTGAAATTGTTACAAGAAAAGTGATTTTCTACCTCTAAACTGGTGCAAGTCAAATGAAGACTACTTTCAACAACTAGCTGAGGAAATAGTCAGAGTTTGGGTTGTAACACTAAGGGAAGTAAAAATCTACTATGAAGATGGGTCCTTCACATTTCTTGGCTGCAACTTAATGGACACCTTTTCACACACAGAAATTAAGAGAGTGATAAGCTTACTGAATGATAAGGATACTACAATCAGGGAATGGAGATCTGTTTTAGCTGAATGGTTGATTATAAGGGAGGAATGAAGAGCAAGAAACAAGGCTAAATATGAGGAGAGGAAGAGGATGTATAATGAGGAAATAGAGATGTACATTAAAAGATCAGAAGAACTCAAGGATAAAGGGATGAGCAGAATTTCTAAGGATGGAAGATTTTTAAATGTAAAAGCTGGCACATTATCAAAATTTAGGATTAATTTGCTGAGTGGTTATTCAAAACCCGACAGGCTCAAACTTGTGGAAGCTCTAAGAGGGACACCAATCATAGAGGAACTGCAAATTCTTGTATACTTAAAGGACCTCATTAGAGAAGAAACAGGAGATACAGTATTGGTCTGATGTATGTATTTGATTAACTCATGAAATCACCTAATGTATAAATGTTGTATTTATGTCATTTTTTATGTATAATCTTTCTGCCCATCATAGCTTGGGGTTAGTCTTGGTAACAGGCATGAATTTATGATAAGCAATCTTCTCACAAATTGGGGGAGATTATTATGCAAGACATGCCGGTACAATAACAAGACTAAGTCAAATTGACAACCCTAAGTAAGTTGTATGGTAATCTAAGTTTGCATTTTATATTGTAGCACTTAAGTCTGTAAAAATGTAAAATAGATTAGAATGGAGTATTTTTATATAAACAGTTTCAAGCCTAAAAATAAACTCTGGAAGAAGATCACAAAGATCATGCCTCAGAGAAAGTGTGAAGAAGCTTGGAGTTGAATAATTCTGTATTGGGAAAAACATTCTAAGTCAAGATATCTACAAGTCAGAGATTTTGTGTTATAGAGAAGTCATTCGAGAACTCCAGAATGACTTATCGAGAAGTCAAGAAAAGCTACTAGAAAACTCTGAGATATCGACAAGCCAAATTGAAGACATGAAGAATGGAGATATCGACAAGTCATTTCTTCACTAGAGAACTCTGAGATATCGAAAAGTCAATATCACTAGAGATCTCTGAGATATCGATAAGCCAAAATATCACTAGAGATCTCTGAGATATCGATAAGTCAATTTGCCACTAGAGAACTCAGAGACCTGGATAAGCCAAAGTGAAGATATGAAGATGAGAGATCTCGATAAGCCAAATTCTCTTATAGAGAACTCAGAGACCTTGATAAGTCAAAGCACTATAGAGTTATTAGGGATCTCGATATAAAAATTCAAGTACAGAATGCACATCAGTTTAATATCCAAGATTATCAATCAACAAATAAATCAATCATTGATTTGAAAAGTCTACAAAAGTAGCTTGAAGAGTACAAGATCAAAGGCCAAGATTAACTATCAAAGTAAAGTCACAGGCAGGCAAGATTAGCAAAGATACATTAAGTCAGAAATAGAAAGATTTGGTTATCCAAAAGTAGGATTTAGTACATGCTATTGCATGCTGTATAAAAACCAGTGTTTACTATTCTATAAAGTAAATACTGGATGCTTTGTTTAAGTTTGTAAGAAATAAATCTGAAAAATTCTTGTAACTCTCAAGAGAGAAGCTGAGTTCTTAACATACCAAGAACACAAAAATTTGTAGCAAACACTAGCTTGATTTTAATATAAAATTAAGTGAGTTTTGAAAGATAATTGTGTTCATATGCATGTTTTACTTATTTTATTAAAACACATTATCTTTACAACATAGTCTACTTTATTCACCATTATTAAAAGTTTAAAAAGACCTTAAAATTATTAGAAACACATTTACCCCCCCCCTGTGTTGTATTCATTACCCATTAACATGTGCTACCATATGCTTGATTGTCTACCAAATCTCCAATACCATGAATATATGCATACATGAATCAAAAGGTCTTTGTCGAAGGTTGTAATGAGGCTTAGGTAAAGGGGTAGGGAATCAAAGAAATAGGCTAACAAGTGGCTAAGCTTGATAAACCAATAGAGCATAATGTTCATTTTTAATTTAAGCATCCAACATGAAAAGCAGATCATGTAAATGTTAAGTACATATAACCATGTACTTCCCCGGTTTCATATTGTAATAATTAATGAACACAAATTGTGGCGCCCTCCAAACCCAGGTCAAAAGTTTGGGGTCCACACACACACCTTATTAACAACCTGCTTATAGTAATCATAAAGATAACAATATGCAGTGACCCTACTTACCAACTACCACGGACCACAACAGGTTAAAGTATGCACACAAGCCAAACACACTTACTTATATTACAAACTGTTCAAATCTCAACTATCCAAACTCAGAACTGAGTATTAAACATTATTACAAATTTTTATAAACTTAAATTAATCCAAAAGAAGCCTACTAGCTCAACTCGATCAACCTGAACCCCTAGCTCTCGCGCTGGACTGGGGATCCTCGGTACCCACCAGTTCCTTCTTAACTGGAAAAGAACATAAACAACATCGCACAAATGAGCTAACTAGCTCAGCAAGTCACAATGACAAAACTGAGAATAATGATCATCAGGTGAATATGGTTATGATATCAAGTGAACAATGGATTATGATTTAGAATTGGATATTATATTTTCATTTTAAAAACTAAGGTTAGGATGCTGATCAGTCATGCACTAACCCCGAGCAAAGCACACATCACTGCTCTAACTACTGGATCTAAGGCACACATTGGCCTAACTTGACCATTATATGGTCTGACCACGAATCTGGTCCACAATTTTATAAAAATAATCTAATTCTACCATAATAACAGGATAAGCATTGGACGTTCAATAATGAAAATGGTTTCAATCTGCATAAAGATCAATATGGCATTTTCAAAGCTTGGTTGTTAGGTAGTGAAAGAATTGGATAACAAAAGAATCAGTATTTCAGGGTTTCAAAGATTTGACCCTTCAAAGCATAACATATAATGGTTTGAGTGTGTAAGAAATTTAGTTCAGTGTTTGATAATTAGTTTGTATGTATTTGTGGAGTAGTATCGTATATTTGAGGTTCGTATTTGGGTATACAACAATCAATGGTCTGGAAAGAATCAGGTTTACGGCTAAAGATCAATAACTGGAATCAGGATTTTGGGTTCAGTGCTTCAAAGCACTTGCAATATAAATTAAGATTATCAATCAATACAACATCTCGAGAAAGTTCAGAATACTTGCCTGGTACTAGCTTACTACACTGCACTTGCTCTCAATCACCACTGTCTTACTCTTTGACTACCTGTTTCCCTTTCCTACGCCTTGCCTCTTCTGCTCACATATCATAAGCATCTATCAATATTCAACTCATACGATTCTATTTGACACATACTTCTATCTAACCTTCGTTTCACCCACATCCGATTAACGGATTGAAAGTTACGCAATAAACAAGTAAACATCGAATATACAGACCGACAGTTAACCAACAAGTCACATATAACACATAACACGTCACATAATCAATGGTATATCATTTATAAAGAAGTCTCGGGTCATAAATGGGCTTTCAGATATTTAAAATAATTTTTAAAACATTTTTCGGAATTAAAACGGGTCGTTGGATCAATTTCGGAGTAATAAACAGGGTTCGGTTGGCCCATTTTGGCTTCAAAACAATTTTATAATAATTATCGAGCCTTGAAAATAATTTAGAATAATATTTTAAAGCTCGAAACTATTTTTTGGAATTTTTAAATCATTTTTAAATAATTAAATCTAATTAAATAATTAATTAAAATCAATTAATAATTAATTAAATCAATTAATTAATTAATTTTCGAATTAATTGATCAATTAATCGATTAAAAATTAACTGAAATTAATTAACTAATTAATTCAGATTTATTGTTGAAATAAAAATAATTTTTGGAATTAAAATAATAATTTTTGGAATTTTCAGAAATTAAAATCAAAATTTTATAATAAAATAAATAGGAAATATGATTTTTGAATAATTTTAAAACAGGAATCCTATTTTTGAAAACTCTGGAAAGTTCAGGGACTGAACTTCATCGTTTTCAAAAGATAAGGTACTAAACTGCAATTTTGACAGGGATCGCCGGGAAAACGTCGGGGGTGGCCGGAGAACACATTCCCGACATCCTCACCCCACCACAAGCTCCAGATCGCATCTACAGACAACCAGGAATCGATTCATTCAATCAAAACATATCAATAACCCCAGACTTGGCCGGAAATTGGCCAAGAACATCGCCGGTTTCCGGCGAAATATCGAAAACTTAAAAAGACAACTCCCTACGATTCAAGCATCCTCTGTTAACGAGCTATATACCAATCGATTGCAAATTTCATAAGGAACATAATCCACTATAAATTAACAGCTAATAACCCCTAAATCAAAAAGCCCCAAATTTCAATTGAAAACATTCATACGGGTTTTAAACCCTAATTTTAAAATTCGAGAATTAAACCCACTTTTGAGCATGTTATTGAACTCCAAATCAGACGTATGACATATGAAAATCATCAGGAAAACAAGCTCTACAAAATGCAATCATCAAATCATACAAACAATCATCCGAACAAAAATTCATATTTTTAATAAAAATAATTCGAAATTAAATAAAAATATAGAAAAATAACCTTGATTTCTGCAGTTCTGAAACTTGAAGAAACTGAGAGAACACCTTAAAACCTCTGTTTTGGTTACTCTAGCGTTCCAAACGGAGATCAATAACACCTTCAATTTGTGGTTTGATTTTCAGAAGGGTTTATGAATATAAGGATTTTCTCTGGAAATTTATATAATTACTTACTGCAAATGATTTTGATACGAAATAAAATACGGTAAAAAGGCTATTTATAATTACGGAAAATTAGTATCCCGTTGGATCATTCCGGATATAAAACGGTACGTTTATTTGTAAAAACTGATCCAAACAGTATCGGTTTTTGGGATAATTATCCAAATTAGTACAATTTGTACTGCGGTCTTGGTCTCAGCGCCTGGTTACACATACTACGAGGTGATAATTGGGATAGTTTAATAAAAAGCTCTCGTTTATCGAAAATACGTGTTTTATTGATTTACCGAAACGAATATTGTATCGAAAATGTTGCGCCGGGAGCCGCGCAGGACAAACCGTACGCCGGATCGAAAAAGTCGAAACATGGAATATGCTCGGAATATTATAATTAGGTTAGGAAGGAGTTCTTGAATGAGTTTCGGGTTCCAAAAACGTAACAACAAATAACGTCGGTTGGTTCCCATTTTTATAAAATAGATTTTAAATACCCGGAAAAAGATTTTATAAATTTCATATGATTCTTATAAATTCATAAATCAACATAAAAATAATTAGAAAGATATGACAATTATCTATATTTTATTTTGGACATATAAAAATTAAAATACTCAATTAATGATATTTTTAAACATCCAAACACATTTAACACTTAACAAATAATTCACAGAATAGATACTGGACACATATAATAATTATTTATTAGCAAAAATAATTACACAATATATCCCGGATATTACATCCTTCCCCCCTTAAAAGGATTCTATCCTCAGAATCTCCTAAGAAAACAAATGAGGGTACTTTTTTCTCATATCACTTTCTAATTCCCAGGTTGACTCTTCAACCTTTGGGTTTCTCCATAATACTCTTACTAGCTTTACCACTTTATTTCTCAATACCTTCTCTCTTTCCTCTAGAATCTCTATCAGACTCTCTACATATGACAAATCTGCTTGAAGCTCTATTGGCTCATATTCTATTACATGCCTGGAGTCTGGATTATACTTCTTAAGCATCGACACGTGAAAAACATTGTGAATGTGCTCCATGTGCGAAGGTAATGCCAATTCGTAAGCTACTTTGCCAACGCGCTTTAGAATCTCAAAAGGTCCGACATATCTTGGGCTCAGCTTTCCTTTCTTTCCAAACCTCGTTAGTCCCTTCCACGGTGATACTTTCAGTAATACCAAGATTCCTTCTTCAAATTCCATGTCTTTCCTTGACTGGTCTGCATATTTCCTTTGACGGTCCTGTGCGGCTATCAATCTCTTTTGGATAATTTCAACCACTTCTTTTGTCTGCTGTACTAGTTCAGGTCCAAGTATTTTGCGTTCTCCTACTTCATCCCAATACACTGGAGATCTGTATTTGTGTCCATAAAGGGCCTCATAGGGTGGCATCCCAATACTGGCATGATAACTGTTGTTATAAGCAAATTCTATCAGAGGTAAATGCTTGTCCCAACTTCCTTTGAAATCAATAGCACAAACACGTAACATGTCCTCGATTGTCTGGATCGTTCTTTCACTTTGGTCATCCGTCTGTGGGTGGTAAGCTGTACTCATATTCAGTCTTGTTCCCAAACATTCTTGAAAACTTTTCCAAAATCTTGAATTAAATCTTGGATCTCGATCAGATACGATAGACACCGGGACTCCGTGACGAACTACAATTTCCTTCAGGTACATATGGACCAACTTGTCGAGTGAATATCTTTCATTTATTGGAAGAAAATGAGCTGACTTGGTAAGTCTATCCACTATAACCCAAATGGCATCATGATTAGCCCTTGTCCTTGGTAATCCAACTATGAAATCCATGGCAATATGTTCCCACTTCCACTCTGGAATCTCCAATGGCTGTAGCAATCCACTTGGTCTTTGATGTTCGGCTTTAACTCTCTGACATGTATAACATCTGCTAACCCATTCCGCAAAATCCCTCTTCATATCTGGCCACCAATAATTTTCCTTTAAATCTCTGTACATTTTGGTACTCCCTGGATGGATTGAATATCTTGAATTATGTGCTTCCTGTAAAATTTCATTCTTCAGCTCCGTCACTAGTGGAATCCAAATTCTTGAAGAAAACCTAAGAATACCTTGATCATCCTTTTGCGTGCACAATTCTTCATTAGGCCTGCAAACTTTAATCTCCAATTCCAGTTTATGAAATTCCTTATATATCTCTTCAGGTACTGATAACACATTTAACTTTTCCTTCCGACTCAACGCATCTGCTACAACGTTCGCTTTACCGGGCTAATAATTAATCGAGCAGTCGTAATCCTTGATCAATTCTAACCATCTCCTTTGCCTCATATTAAGCTCCTTCTGTGTGAATATGTACTTTAAGCTTTTATGATCCGTATAAATCTCGAACTTTTCTCCATACAGATAATGTCTCCAAATTTTCAAAGCAAAAACTATGGCTGCTAGCTCCAAATCATGAGTAGGATATTTCTGTTCGTGTGGTTTCAATTTCCTTGACGCATACGCAATCACCTTATCGTGCTGCATTAGAACGCATCCTAGTCCTTTATGAGAAGCATCGCTATAAATTACAAAATTCCCTTGATCGTCTGGAAGTGACAAAACAGGTGCTGTGATTAATCGTTACTTCAATTTCTGAAAACTTTCTTCGCACTTGTCGTTCCATATAAACTTTTCTTTCTTCCGTGTAAGCTTTGTCAATGGTATTACAATCCTTGAAATTTTTTGAATGAATCGATGATAATATCCCGCTAATCCCAAGAAACTTCTTACCTCGGTGGGTGTTCTTGGTTTTTCCCAATTTGTAATTGCCTCAATCTTTACTGGGTCCACTTTGATCCCTTCATTACTGACTATGTGTCCTAAGAACTGAACTTCCTGTAGCCAAAACTCACACTTCAAGAATTTAGCATATAACTTCTTTTTCCTTAAAATCTCCAAAGCTGTTCTCAAATGTTCCGCATGATCCCCTTCTGCCTTTGAATGAATCAAAATATCGTCTATAAACACAATAACGAACTTGTCCAAGTATTCCTTGAAAATTCTATTCATCAGGTCCATAAACGCTGCCGGGGCATTGGTCAATCCAAAAGACATCACTAAAAATTCGTAATGTCCATACCTTGTTCTGAAAGCTGTCTTTGGTCTTTGGTATATCTTCTGGCTTAATCTTCAGTTGATGATATCCCGATCTTAAGTCAATTTTGGAGAAAAACTTGGTTCCCTTCAATTGGTCAAATAGATCATCAATTATGGGTAATAGATACTTGTTCTTGATTGTAAGCTTGTTGAGCTCCCTATAGTCGATGCACAGTCTCATGTTTCCATCTTTCTTCTTGACAAATAATACCGGGGCTCCCCACGGGGACACACTGGGTCTAATTACTCCTTTCTCTAACAGCTCTTGCAATTGCTTCGCTAGCTCTTTCATCTCAACGGGCGCCATTCTATACGGGGCCTTGGATACCGGTTCTGTTCCAGGTGTTAAGTCGATTGCAAACTCAATTTCTCTATCTTGAGGAAGTCCTGGTAACTCGTCAGGAAACACGTCTGGAAATTCATTTACTACTGGAATTACTTCAAGTTTCGCTGGCTCCTGACTCCTATCAATCACATATGCCACGAAATGCTCGCATCCTTGTCGTAGTAACTTCTTGGCTTGAATCATCGTTAAGAACTTCTTTACTTATTTCTGGCCCTTGAACGTTACTATTCTTTCGTCTGGCGTCTTCACCATTACCTTCTTATTTCGACAATCTATCTGGGCCTCGTGCTTAGATAACCAATCCATTCCTAAGATAACGTCAAATTCTCCTAACTTAAATGGTATCAAATCTACACAAAACTTACTACCAGAAATCTCAATCTCACAATTCCCACAAACTTGATTAACATATACTCGTTCTTGATTTGCTAATTCCACAGTCATTATTTCATTTAAATATTCAACTGGGCAATTTAGCTTACTAACAAAATCTTGTGAAACAAATGATCGAGTTACTCCTGAATCTATTAACACTTTGGCACATAAAGAATTCACATTAAGCATACCTGCCACGACATCAGTATCCTGGATAGCATCCTTTACAGACATATCAAAAACTCTGGCCCTTGGAGTCTCATTCACTGCTGGAGTAGATCCCATAATCCTCAATGCATTACTGAATGGGGTTGGTGTCTTGAAATCCCTAGCTATATGTCCTGGCTTCCCATATTTAAAGCACGTAAATCCAATGGTTGGAATCTTCACTGCTGGATTCCGAATAGGCTGATCCTTATTTGCTGGCTCTCTTGCTGGCTGATTTCGGCACTCCCTTAAATAGTGCCCTTTCTGATTGCACTTGAAACAAACTACATTCAACTTATTACAAACTCCTCCATGCTTCTTCCCACATACCTGATAATCTGGAAAAGTTAATCTCAACTGATTTGGCTGATTCGCATTAACTGGACGGTTGCCCTGGCTTCCGTCGCCTGTATTTTGTCTCTTGAAATTAAAATTTCTTCCTGGCTGAAACTTGCCCTTCTTAAAATTTGGAAACTTCCCTGGTTGTGACCGACCTTCATTCCCTTCAAATTTCCTTTTCTTGCTTTCTTTCTCCTTTTGTGACATCTCACTCTATGTCTCTGCAATCATAGCCTTTTGTACAACTCCTGCATATGTATCCAATTCAAAAATGGCTACCTTCCCTCTGATCCATGGATTCAAACCTTGCTGGAAGCTCTTAGCTTTCTTCCTGTCAGTATCCAGATATGATGGCACATACCTTGACAATTCCTCAAACTTACTCTCATAATCCGCCACCGACATATTCCCTTGCTTTAATTCTAAAAACTTTAGCTCCATCTGGTCTTGGACAAACTGGGGAAAATATTTTTCTAAAAACAACTCCTTAAACCTCTCCCAAGTAAGAACATATGTTCCTTCCAACGTCTTCACCATCTCCCACCAATAGGTGGCCTCATTCTTCAAATAGTAACTTGCAAAGTCAACCTTCTGTTTTCCTTGACTTTTACTAAGGCAAATGCCTTCTCTATCTCCTTTAACCAATCATTTGCTTCAATCGGCTCTAAGGAACCCTTGAATTCTGGTGGTTTACTGCCTGAAAAGTTTTGAAAGTTACCTGGGGATTGGTCTGTCTTTGTTGTTGTGCCAGGTGAACTGTTTGTTGGGCCAAGATTTGAAGAATCTGGGCTATTTCTGGGTCTATAGGTCCTGGGTTTGCATTCTGGTCAGTATCATCTCGGTTGTTATTATTGTTGTTGTTAGTTTCTTCATTCTGGGTGTTGGTATGCGTATTTCTTCTGGGAGGCATTTTTTTGTAAAGAATCAAATAACTTATTTAACTTTTAAATCAAATTCTTTGCATAAAAGAAAAGTTTTGTAACACAGAAATATCTCTTTTTGAAAACAGTTATAACAGTTGAACTAAGTAAATTGCATGATTCTTTACAGAATATAAACAGTTATGGAAAATAGGGTACATGGTATCACAGGGGTATAACTAGTGCAATAAATAAGGTAAAGTAAAACATGTGCATTAAAATAAATGACAATACTGGAAAGGAAAAAGGTACTGATATATATAGATCAAAAGTTTTGGGTAGTACAAGCGTAAAAACTCTTCAAAAGTAAAAGCAAAAGGGTACAACAACCTACTCACTAGTCAGTATAGCTAGTCTATAAATACAACCCAAAAGTCTACTAATAAACACTACACACTACTGTATGTAATACATAACCATCACAATACTGCTCAGCATCTCTGTCTCTGGATCTCTGACTCAACTCCAAGGAAACTCTGGTCCTGCCAGCCTCTCAAAGTCCCCCATCACCTCAGTAGCTCAGCCCATAAATGCATCAAGGCCTCTTCCAGGTAATGTAGCTCCATGTAGCCTAGCCTCAAGAACCCTCTGTGTCACATGAATCTCCTCTCGAAGCTCCCTCACACCACAATCAACATCTATAGTCCGAATGATATGTTGTAGCTCTCGAATCTGGGCCAACAAGGAATCACGCTCCAGTAGAAGAGCCTCATACCGGTAGTAAGGAACTGGGGGCAATGTAGACTGGATTGGGGCACTAGCAACTGAATGCCCAGTGGAATCTGAATCAGCTGGTGGGGGTCCTCTGATAGGTGGCCTCATGCCTGGAGGTGGAATAGCCTGCAATGGTACGGGCTGCAACACAGGTGGAGGTAGTATAGCCAACATTGGTGGAACAACAGGACGTGGATTCGAATACGGTACTCCAACTGAAGGCTTTGAGTGATCAGCTGATACAGGGATAAAAGAGTCGGCCATCACTGCTATCTGAATCATATCGCAATATAAGAATCTCGAACCATGACGCGAATTACACTAATACCTGTTATACCATAGCACTCAACCTCTCAACGTTCTATCTTTCTATTCCTTACTTCTAATCCTAACCCTCTACCCATTCCCGTCAATCTAGGCTTTGTGGCTCTAATACCAAACCTGTGGTGCCCTCCAAACCCGGGTCAGAAGTTTGGGGTCCACACACACACCTTATTAACAACCTGCTTATAGTAATGTTAAAGATAATAATATGCAGTGACCCTACTTACCAACTACCACGGACCGCAACAGGTTAAAGTATGCACACAAGCCAAACACACTTACTTATATGACAAACCGTTCAAATCCCAACTATCCAAACTCGGAACTGAGTATTAAACATTATTACAAACTTTTACAAACTTAAATTATTCCAAAAGAAGCCTACTAGCTCAACTCGATCAACCTGAACCCCTAGCTCTCGCGCTGGACTGGGGATCCTCGGTACCAACCGGTTCCTTCTTAACTGGAAAAGAACATAAACAACATCGTACAAATAAGCTAACTAGCTCAGCAAGTCACAATGACAAAACTGAGAATAATGATCATCAGGTGAATATGGTTATGATATCAAGTGAACAATGGATTATGATTTAGAATTGGATATTATATTTTCATTTTAAAAACCAAGGTTAGGCTGCTGATCAGTCACGCACTAACCCCGAGCAAAGCACACAGCATTGCTCTAACTACTGGATCCAAGGCACACATTGGCCTAACTTGACCATTATATGGTCTGACCACGAATCTGGTCCACAATTTTATAAAAACAATCCAATTCTACCATAATAACAGGATAAGCAGTAATAAACAATAAACATGATCATTAACAACAATGGACGTTCAATAATGAAAATGGTTTCAATCTGCATAAAGATCAATATGGCATTTCCAAAGCTTGGCTGTTAGGCAGTGAAAGAATTGGATAACAAAAGAATCAGTGTTTCAGGGTTTCAAGGATTTGGCCTTTCAAAGCATAAGATACAATGGTTTGAGTGTGTAAGCAATCTGGTTCAGTGTTTGATAAATAGTTTGTATGTATTTGTGGAGTAGTATCGTATATTTGAGGTTCGTATTTGGGTATACGGCTAAAGATCAATAACTAGAATAAGGGTTTTAGGTTCAGTGCTTCAAAGCACTTGCAATATAAAATAAGATTATCAATCAATACAACATCTCGAGAAAGTTCAGAATACTTGCCTGGTACTAGCTTACTACACTGCACTTGCTCTCAATCACCACTGTCTTACTCCTTGACTACATGTTTCCCTTTCCTACGCCTTGCCTCTTCTGCTCACATATCATAAGCATCTATCAATATTCAACTCATACAATTCTATTTGACACATACTTCTATCTACCCTTCGTTTCACCCACATCCGATTAACGGATTGAAAGTTACGCAATAAACAAGTAAACATCGAATATACAGACCGAACCAACAAGTCACATATAACACATAACACGTCACATAATCAATGGTATATCATTTATAAAGAAGTCTCGGGTCATAAATGGGCTTTTCGATATTTAAAATGATTTTTGAAATATTTTTCGGAATTAAAACGGGTCTTTGGATCAATTTCGGAGTAATAAACATCGCCGGTTTCCGGCGAAACATCGAAAACTTAAAAAGACAACTCCCTACGATTCAAGCATCCTCTATTAACGAGCTATATACCAATCGATTGCAAATTTCATACGGAACATAATCCATTATAAATCAACAGCTAATAACCCCTAAATCAAAAAGGCCCAAATTTTAATTTGAAAACATTCATACGGGTTAAAAACCCTAATTTTAAAATTCGAGAATTAAACCCACTTTTGAGCATGTTATTGAACTCCAAATCAGACGTATGACATATGAAAATCATCAGGAAACAAGCTCTACAACATGCAATCATCAAATCATACAAACAATCATCCGAACAAAAATTCATAATTTTAATAAAAATAATTCGAAATTAAATAAAAATATAGAAAAATAACCTTGATTTCTGTAATTCTGAAACTTGAAGAAACTAAGAGAACACCTTAAAACCTCTGTTTTGGTTAATTGAGCGTTCCAAACGGAGATCAATAACACCTTCAATTTGTGGTTTGATTTTCAGAAGGGTTTATGAATATATGGAGTTTCTATGGAAATTTATATAATTACTGACTGCAAATGATTTTGATATGAAATAAATATGGTAAAAGGCTATTTATAATTACGGAAAATTAGTATCCCGTTGGATCATTCCCGATATAAAATGGTACGTTTATTTGTAAAAACTGATCCAAACGGTATCGATTTTCGGGATAATTATCCAAATCAGTACAATTTGTACTGCGATCTTGGTCTCAGCGCCTGGTTACACGTACTACGAGGTGATAATTGGGATAGTTTAATAAAAAGCTCCCGTTTATCGAAAATGCGAGTTTTATTGATTTACCAAAACGAATATTGTATCAAAAATGTTGCGCCGGGACCCGCGCAGGACAAACCATACGCCGGATCGAAAAAATCGAAACATGGTGCTCGGAATATTACAATTAGGTTAGGAAGGAGTTCTCGGAAGAGTTTCAGGTTCCAAAAACGTAACAACGGATAACGTCGGTTGGTTCCCGTTTTTTAAAATAGATTTTAAATACCCGGAAAAAGATTTTATAAATTT
Organism: Apium graveolens; assembly: GCF_009905375.1. NCBI lineage: Eukaryota > Viridiplantae > Streptophyta > Magnoliopsida > Apiales > Apiaceae > Apium > Apium graveolens. The sequence continues at coordinate 303,583,923 of NC_133651.1, forward strand.
CATATGATTCTTATAAATTCATAAATCAACATAAAAATAATTAGGAAGATATGATAATTATCTATATTTTATTTTGGACGTATAAAAATTAAAATACTTAATTAATAATATTTTTAAACATCCAAACACATTTAACACTTAACAAATAATTCACAAGATAGTTACTGAACACATATAATAATTATTTATTAGCAAAAATAATTACACGATATATCCCGGATATTACACAAATCCTACTTGATCTTCTTTTTCAATTTTTTTTCCAAAGTCAAGTCATTCTCCAGTAATCAAGGGCAGTGAAAAGTCACCAAGATTGCGCTTAATACCAGCACATGTACATGGATCGTCCTTTTCATATAACTTTGCATTTGCTATCCATTGATCTCAAAGGATGACTTGATACTTTAATTTTTTTTAAGATCAAGTTGCTCCATCATATTGATTCCCACTAGATTGTAACTCTTTAACAAAAGAAATTACCATACTAAATATTCACCAACCCTGAAGTTGAATCAATATGCTCTACCAGTAAATCAAGACAAGAAACAAGTAGGCTTAAGAATTTTAGATTGGTGATATACGAAAAAAACATATATAAGCTCAATGGGTTTCACTAAGGATTATTTTTTTCATGGGTACAGTTTAGTTTTAATGAGGTTAATCCTAGTTCCTTTATCATATTCATGCATACACATATCATGTAGTCTCAAAACAGTTTAAAGAAAGTTCTAGAGCAACATGCCTAATGATGAACATCATACAACAAAAAATGGATTGATATATAGTGTACTAATCATAAATTAGGCTCAAATCCTCACAAGGTGAAAGCATGCTCGACTCACTAAAATTGACTAAGAAATATCTCAAGTTTTAAAATTTTCACAAGCACACACATGGAATTATCAAGCATCAAATAATTTTTCATAAATATAAAACTTAGAATAATCATACAAAATAAATCTACACAATGTGTACTTATCCATGCTAACATACTCTTGAGGCAAGATAATTATATAATAATTTTTTTTAATTTTTTTAGATTTTTAAATATTAAGACACATCCCCGCATTTAAATGGTTCATTGTCCTCAATGAATAAAATATATAATAAAATATAATATTTAATTAATACAATATTAAAAAAATATATAAAAAATATACAAAGAAAAGTTTAGAAATACTCCCCTAGTGCATAAGCACGAAGTGTTGATCCGAACAGAATTGAGAAAGATGGGATTCCAATGCATAAGTACAGACCCAACTTATGGTTATATAAATGTGAGTCCAATAATTAACAAAAAGGCACAGCAGCAAAGTTGGTTGGAGAAGGCAAATAGAAACTCTTGAACCCAAAGTTCAGGGGTTCAATTCCCCTCCTTACATTATGTAATAATCCCAATTTTTGGAATTTTTGAAACCCTTATGAATAGTGATTTTGCTGATTATGCTGAATAAGAAAACTTTTCATACCACACTATGTAGGGGCTCTTTTATTGATCTTCTGGGATATTATTAGTACTCTATATGATAAATAAGTGTATGTAAAGATCGTCAGGATCCAGATTCGAACACTTTGATTTTTTCCCGAAAATCTACCAGATACAGAAAGAATTGAGTATAAGGTAACAGAATAAAAATGATTTAAATTCAAGGATTATAAGAGAGGATCATGAAAGGAATATAATGTATTGAGAAAGGTTAAAGAAACCTAAGTAATAAGATCCCGGGTATGATCCCTCAAACGCTAAACGAAAACGAAAGTTAAGCGAACCGTATAACAGATCAGCGGTCATTAGGCAAGCAATTAGGAGTTAATCAAAGAGGTTAGGGATGATGATGTCATCAAACCAATAAGGTGTGGACAAGTGGAAGCATTATGACATGTGCAAGATGACATAAGCATGACAAGGGGTTTTGTTTTGTTGGTTGATTTTGGGCCATGTAAAATTTACCATGGTAAAAAGCTAAAACATTTTCCAAGGCAAAAAGGAGAAGCAACCAAGCAAATATCATAAAACACAAAAATTATAAGTTGACTTTCCCATTTCAAGAAGAAAGCTCTCGGCTAAAACAAACCCAGCAACTTCAAACTGCCATATCTCTTTCAATACTCACTCAAATGTTGTGTTCTATATCTCGTTGGAAAGGTATTGAGATGTCCTACAACTCTTGTTCACAAATCTATTCCAAATAAGCATGGTAAGACCCTCATTTTCACAGTTCTTTAAATCGGACTTTTAGAAACTTCAAAGCCTAACTTTGTGTTCTTGATTTCTTTGGAAAGATCAAGCTTGTAGGAGGCTCCCTAAGGCTTCCTAGCAACTTAACATCTCCCAAGGAAGGTATAAATCTTCACACCCTTTAGTAATAAGTTTGAATGTTGAAGTTTGGAGATGGTTTGGATGAATGAGTAGTAATTTGAATGATAAGCATGATTCGAGCTTAATTGTTAAGTAGTTTAGTTGAATTTGGAGATGTTATAATATATGATTGGATTGAGATCCTTGAGCTTATTATGACTGAAATCAGTAGTATTGATGTGTATCTTGAGTTGTTGTTGATTGGTAGTTGGATTGATATTATTTGGAATGGTAAAAATTTGGGAAATCGCGTAAACAAAGCCGTCGTAATGTCCGATTTACTTTAGACTCCTTTTGTTCATAACATTAGGACCCGAGAACTCCCTGTTAGGTTTTTACCATTGCCATGTTTATATAGTTCATGTTACGATCTTCGTTTTGATATGTGGTTCGTTTGATTCCGATGTACGGTTTAGGAGAAATGGCCGTTTTAAGTAACGACGTTTCGCGAACGAACCATTACCCCTCGCCTTACTTTGAAACATATGTTAATGACCTAAAAGGGATAATTGGAGTATGAAACATTTATGTAAAGTGTATTAGGCAGTTGGTAATACACTCACGAAAGAATTGCCTTAAAACCCTTAATGGTTAATTTATTAAAAATAGTGGAGCCGAGGATACTCGAGCGACTTAAGTAAATCGTTAAGCGCGAAAGCGAACGTTAGGACTCTAAATGGTTAAAGTCTAGTTTCTTAAGCGACCGGGGTTTAATTCCGACTTATGTTGTTGTTCATAGGTTATCGGACCCACTCTAAGTTTAAGCCTATCCGGGAGCACCCAGGCAAGTTTTCTACCCGCTATACTGTTGTTGTGATGTATATATGTATATGCATTGTCTTGTGATAAATGCATGATGGTTAATTAGAAAATTCTTGCGATATATTGTAGCATGTGATATGGTATATATGCATGCCTGTTTCGTAATCTTGATACATATATCTGTTGATTCAGTTGATAATACCTATGCTAGAGATAAGCGGTATTTGCGTATACCCTTAGTATAGGGGATCCAAAGGTGAACATTTTTCTAAAATCGGGAGTCGATGTTACCGAGTATATATTTATATATTTATATATATATGAATAGTTTTCAAGGCTATTATTCGAATAAGGTTTATTCGATAACTTTATTTTTATTAATGAATATTATTTTGATATTCATTCGAGGGCTTATGACTCCGTTTATTTTATTAATGAATATTATTTTGAATATTCATTCGAGGGCTTATGACTCCGTTTATTTTATTAATGAATATTATTTTGAATATTCATTCGAGGGCTTATGACTCCGTTTATTTTATTAATGAATATTATTTTGAATATTCATTCGAGGGTTTATGACTCCGTTTATTTTATTTAATGAATATTATTCTGAATATTCATTCCAGGGCTTATGACTCCGTTTATTTTATTTAATGAATATTATTTTGAATATTCATTCGAGGGCTTATTACTCCGTTTATTTTATTTAATGATATTATTTTGAATATTCATTCGAGGGCTTATGACTCCGTTTATTTTATTAATGAATATTATTTTGAATATTCATTCGAGGACTTATGACTCCGATTAATTACTAATTATTATTCTTTATTTTATTAAGGAATAATGTATCGATAATCAAACTCCTTTTTGATTATTCAAATAAAGATAGTACTTTCGTATAAGTATATCTTTGGTTATTTAATATTCATTGCAAGTATAAGTTTTAAAACTTCTACTTCAATTATTTTTATAAAAATTATTCTTTATGAGAATATTATTTAAATAATAATATTCAGATATTTTCTAATATATTGGGACTAATTTATTTCATTAAATCAACATTACTCCAAACACTCTTTAAAGTGTTTTCGAGTCTTCAAAATGATTTTTTAAAGGTTAGGGCGGATCCCAAAACTCATTTTTATATTTAAGATCTTCCTTTTAAAGGGGATTTAAATATTCGCTCAAAACCTGAGGGATCCGGCTCTGTGGGGTGTTTTATATTCGCAACAAGGTTGCTGTTTTGATAAAATAGTTTTTGATTACTTACCCAACACTCGGGATGTAAAATTCTTGGAACAAGTTAATCCATTAACAGGCATCGCCTGGGAAATATTGGTGAGTTTTCCTTTCCAACTAGATACGACTTCTTGGTGGAGCCGTATCAACAAGTTTCTACTTGGGGAAAGGGGGGACGAGCTTTACGTTTCAGAGTCATGGATTTCATCTGAACTGGGAGTGGCGTAAGTGGTCGAGTGGCACCAGCCCAGCCCTATTATATTGGCCCAAATGGCCTGGAAGTTCCGCTAAGACGGTACATTCCTTAGGAGTCCAGTGTTCGGTTGACAAGTAAATCCGACAGGTTCTCCTCTACATGTAAAAAATGGTGGGGTTGCACTACTACGACTGATCATCGTAAGTGGTCTTCCTGGCGCGGCAAACTCCCGTAATGAGTTCATCATCCAATTGGATATTTCTGCAACACTACCCAGAGCACTTCGATAGAAAGGCTACGGTTGGGCGATTGTTGAGTGTTGGCAGGGTCGAGTTTTCAAAATGATGTTTGCATCAAATGAAGTATCTCATAGCTTCATTTTATTTTTATGATATTTTAAAGATTGATTCTATACAAGTTTTGTCTTGTAGCTTAATCTATGGGAGGAACTATTTATACATTGAACGGTGGTAGTTCAAGTAGTATTTGGAAAAGATATAAGTATATCGGAGTATCTTGTAACTTCATCTTTTAAACTTATATCTAGTAAATGATTATCTTGTGCATGTCAAAGATTTTCAGAAAAATGTTGAGACAAGGTTAGATATATGAGATCACCTTGCAACGATATTTTTATACAGTTATAAACTGGAACTCTGTGTATATTATACATGTTAGAGGATTTCAAAGATTGTGAAAAGTATATGTATATATATATATACTGAATATTTTGCGACTTGGTCGCGTTAAGATATCAACTTGGTTCATTTCTTCTTGACCAAGACTTTCATGAGTACTATGAGAATGCTCATATATTGTTAATTATTATACATATTATTTTGGTGGGCTTGTTGCTCACCCTTGCTTTCTTCTTTCATCACACAACATCAGATAGACAAGATGAACAGGATCAAGCTCCCAATTCGCGAGCGGATAGGAAACGTTCTGCAGTTTCCTGTAGGCGTTGATGCCATTGTAGCTGAGGTAGGATCTACCAATAGGCTAGGCTTTTAACTCTTGATGTACCAGACTTATGTATATTTATGAATTGTAATAATGGCAAGGAAAATGTAAATTTATTCAGAAACCCTTTTAAGGTGTAATGGCAAATAATTGTGGAATAAAATGACTCGTGTTATTTTTGGATATTCATCTCTGAGACTATAACTTGTGGTGTGTGTGTTTATTGTGGGGTCACAGTACGGAGTAGTTGATTGTTTATTAAGATTGGGTGTTATTAAGGGAAATGGAACTCGTGACAACCCGGATCCCCGACCCCGGATTTGGGGGTGTTATAGAAATGATATCAGAGCTAAGCGTTATAAACCTCAGAGATGATGTGACGTTAAGATAATAAGTTCACTAATATAATAAGAACTCTTGCCAAGTTCATAGTCGGGCTACCTAACGTAGTACTGACAGTTAAAACCCTTATGGGAACCCTTATAAATATCGTAATAGTAGCATAGTTTGTTATCGTATATGGTAGCGGGACTCCGAACCCTGAGGTTGAGGAGCAACAATGCGATGATGTTTTATTACTAATTGGAGACCGGATTGTGGATCCGATAGAGCTTCCTAACGCAGGACCAGATGATGTTCATATTGAGGATGTAACGGTTGAGGATGTTATCCTAGAAGGGATTGTTGCTGAGGAGGATCCCGTGAAGGATCCTGACAAGAATGAATAAAGGACCAATGAGGAATTGATGACCATGGTTAGGGAAACTACCAGAGGTAGGATTGGCCGGTCACTACCGGAGGTTCATTCAAGTTTGTAAAGATAGTAGCCCCTTTGACGCGGCTTACTCGTAAGACTAAGAAGTTTGAATGGACAGAGAACAGCCTTTAAGAACTGAAGCAAAGATTGGTGATGGCCCCTATGTTGGCATTGCCGGATGGAAAAAGGAGATTTTGTGATTTGTATTGACGCTTCGCATAAGGAATTAGGGTGTGTGCTTATGCAGCACGGTAAGGTAATCGCGTACGCGTCAAGATAATTAAGGGAATATAAAATTCGATATCCCCACCCATGAGCTTGGGCTCGTGGCAATAGTTTTTCCCTAAAGATTGGAGGCACTCCTTGTATGGAGAGAAGTGCGAGAATTACCTAAGCCATAAGTGCTCTAGTACATTTTCACGCAGAAAGAGCTCAACATGCGCCAAATGAGGTGGTTAGAGCTAATCAAGGATTACGATTATGAGATTCTTTATCATTCGGGGAAAGCCAATGTGGTGGTTGATACCCTTAGTAAAAAGGAGAGACTCAAGATGATAATGTCATTGGGAGAGTTGATAAGAGATTTTGAGGAAATGGAAATAGAAGTGAAGGTAACCGGAGCCGGTACCGAAAAGCTGTTTGAGATTGCAATACAACCCGAATTATTGGAAAAGATCATATTGTGCCAAGAAAAAGTGATGAATGAAGGCAGAGAGCCAATAAATAGAGAAGAGATTAATACCGAGAAAGATAATAAGGGAATAATGAGGTATTCCTAAAGAATTTGGGTTCCAAACGTTTAAAAGCTTAAGGACTGGATCTTAGATGAAATCCATAGCTCGAGGAATAAGATTTAGGGCAAACCCCGAATGTGATAATCAGGGAGATTGCCATTAAGAAAGAAGGAGCCCATAACATAATGAAGTGGAAAACAAGAATTTTAACGTATAAGATAACCCCAAGTATGGGAGAAGGATGAAACATTTCATACTAAGGAAACCGAAAGTCGAGTAAGGAAAGGAGACCTGAGACGGTACTCCTATACGGAAATTCATGGACCTGTCTAAAAAGAACTTAGACTATTATCCCCAACCACCACCTTGAGGAAACAATGCGGTAGGAAATTCTTTCATGACCTTTAAATCGCTAAGCTCTCAGAGTTCCAAGGAACAGGTTGACCCAGTCGAGGCAAGAGCCTGGCTAAAGGAAATATAGGAATCATTTGAAATTCTAAATGATTGACGAATCACAAAATACTATTTTTGTCACTTACCCTCCTAAGAGAGAGGCCACCCGCTGATGAAAGGCCAAGGAAGGCACAGAGCAAGAGATTATAATATACTAATTTAAGTTCAGTCAATTGTTTTCAGGAAAGTACTTCCCAAGGTTATGGAAATAGTGTAAAAGCTTTAGAGCCAGAACAAAGGCAGACGAGTATGATGAATTATGAATCTAAGTTGTAAAAGTTATCAAGATTCGTTCCGAGGACACGAATCCAGAATGACGGGATGTATGAAATCAATGCTTATGTTGTGTTGGTTCATGAAATAATGACAAGAGAAAGGAAAATAAAAAAAAAGAAATTGAAGTGGAAAGGAATATAAAGGCAATAGAATTTGAGGAATGATAAGGGAGTTGGGTATGAGGAAACCCTAAAGACTCGTAGTAATAGAAATAGAAAAGTATGTAATCGTCAGGATGAGGGTGATTCACCATGAGTTAAATTGATGGTTTAAGGTATAAGAGATACATATATTTTATCCCCTGTAAGTTGGGAGGATTCGAGGAAACCTTGAGATAGTTCGAAGGATAAATAATGAGACGCGGATAGACTGAAGAGACAAGAAAGTAAGAAATTAGGAAAATTGGATGAAGGAAGGACCTTCAAGAATGTGAAGTGTAAGACCGGTGGCATGATACCCAGAAAGGGAGATGCCAGGTATGAAAGATATCCCAACGTTAAGATGACTATTGAGATAAACAATAAAAGTAAATATGGAATTATTAAGAAGAAGTTCACGTTGAACACGACCAATATCTTCCAGAACATCCCTGTTGTCATTACCAAATTAGGAAAGAAAAGCGGATAACCGCTGTTATCTTTTGGAGGCCATAATTGATTGACCTCATTTGGAATACAGATGTTATTGTGAAATTAGGCATATACTATCGAGGTGGGAATGATTGAATAAGACACCCTTATCAGGGATATATGACTTGATTTATCCATGGAAGGATGCATGTACCTTTTTAAAGGTGGAATTAAGGATAGAACATCGGTAACTTAAAATGAATCCTAGGGGAATGCATAAAGGTTGGCATTTCACCCTTAATAGGGATAGTATGAGTTTTGACAGTATGAATCGGAAAGGATTAAAGTAATAACAACCTTTAAGAATCAGTGGAGAAATTTTCAGAAGTATATAGACAATGATTCTGGTATTAATAAATGGTATCTTGATATGCCCTGTATCTAGGGAATACAGGAGGAACGATTCAAGGATAACCTTAGAGGTTTTACAAGGAGAAAGGTAATAATCAAAGTTCTCAAGAATAGAAATGTTGATAAAGGAAATATGACGTAATTATAATGATGCCAAGTGGGGCACGTGTTAAACCACGAGAAAGTATGGATCGAACCAGTAATGGTCGAAATTGTTCAGGGCAATTAGGACTTAAGATAAAAGATGTTCTAAGTATGATTGAGAGTCAGTCGTGACAGTGATTAACCTCTAAAGACTGAGGCAATAACTTATGGAAAAATGGTGATTTTTTTTACTCATCAGATTTTAAGGAAAACGTCTTCACATAAGTTGTGATTGAAATGAGGTAGAAAATTTATTTGGAGGTGGTTAAAATGACATTGACTGTAAGGAAATTTTACTATCAGGAAAGGCCAAAGAGGTGGCCGACACTTTAAAGGTAAGAGAATAATTATAGGCGCTTGTGCCAAAGGAATACAGTGATGATGGTTAAAGCTATGAGGGTTGTATTATGGTTTGGAAGATTGACATTCCTTCTGATGACTGTGCAATACCCAACCGTAATAGTAGTTGGTAAAGGTTTAATTCGTGTAATCGCCATGAGCGGGCTATCTATCTCAGAAGATACTATCTTGAGATAAGCCAGGACCATGTTTCAAAAAGGACTAGATGAACCCTTGAGTTAAGTCTTCTATTTAGGGCATACGATTAAGAATGGTATTAACCTGCTATCGTTGCTTTGACTGAAACTCTTCTGCAATTTTATCTACTTCATGTCATGAAAGTACGTCAGAGTTTGGAGTGTTCTTCATGAATTATGATTGGTGATTATGTTAACTCCTTAGAAGTATTCTATACGACATGTATGGACTCCGTATGGTTAGATATTAAGATTTCATGGAAAGTGAATGACGACAGTAGGTCAGTGGTGGACCATAGTAATGCAGCAATGATTCTGCAAGTAATGAGCTAATTACAACCGTGAGAGTTGTATTGGAGTGGATGTTGAGACTGAGTACCACTAATCGGGTCGTGGTAGTGTATAAGTTATCATTGATAGACTAATTAAGTAGAGTATCTACCTATTGAATATTTATTCCTTCTTATCAATAGAGAGTCGTATTACTATACGAGAAAGGTTGCGATGCAAGCATAGAATTCTAGTAACGATGATGTCTAGAATGAGATCCCAGATTCGATTTTCGATATCGAGGGAGTTTCAAAGGTGATTGTGTATAAGCTCAAGGAAGAGCATGGGTTCATAGAATGATGGACGTAATAGAAAAAATATTTAAGCATGCGAAATGCGATGCGATAATACTTGATGTTGATATATATACACATATGTTTTGTTCTCCTATGACAAACCTCTATAATTCAGAGGTAGGTTCCAAGCCAGATATTTTGTGGCAGTATATTTTTTCGTATATACAATTCTCTTCAGTTCGTTCTTTTCTCTTCTTTTCATTTCATGTAAGTTGAGAAGAACAACCCTTCCAGAAGGGGAGGTATTGCCGAATGACTATCTATCTGTGTGATAGAAGCCGAGTAGGATACCAGCTATTGTTTAATTGCTTGCAAGTACTAAAGGCTGGCCACCTTCTGTACTAACTATACAATGTAACAAGTGTTCATGATCATAGTGATCTCTTAATAAATTCTTTTACTTCTATATGAAGGACCAAGCTTTCGAAGATGGAAGCAGCTAAAGGAAGTAGTATCAGTACGGTGGTATTCCAATCCTAACACATTCGTGATACTAAGGTTGACGAGGTTATTAAAAGGTTATAGAACGCTAACGAGCAAAAGTATAACCAGTATAATATTAGGAACGGAAGGTAGTAGCGATTACGAACTGGAAAAGAATGGGTATTGAGAAGCAAAAGCTCTAATGCTAAAAGCTATAATGAGAGTCTGTGCAATAGACTTGAAAGAAATTGGAATGATCACTTAACACGGATTGAGTTTTCTTACGACAATAGATCATATGTCATTATCGAGATGTCGCCTTATGAAATCCTTGAGGGAAGACAATGTCGATCTCCCTTATGTTAGGATGAAGTTGTAGAGCGTAAGATGCTCGGACCCGCAGTAGTCCAAAGGACCGGGGTATAATAGATCTAATCAGAGGACAGCTGGGAGTAGCCCAAGATGGACATAGGAAGTATGCTAATTTGACAATGAAAGGACAAAGAGTATGAAGGAGGGAACCTTGTATTGTTAAGAGTATTCCCTTAAAAAGAATTGATGAGGGTTGGAAAGAAAGGAAAGTTTAAGTCCACGAATTGTTGGATCCTTGGATATATTAAGACATATTAGGAAGTTAGCCTATGAGATAGCCCTACCCCCGAACCTGTAGCAAGTTCATAATATGTTTCACGTATCAATGTTAAGAAAATGTAATTCGGATGCCAGATAAATAGGGGCATACGAGCGCATAGACATGCAACCCGATGTAACCTATATGGAGCAACCAGGAAGGGTTATAGAGTGAAAAGGAACAAGTGCTTAGGAGAAGGGTTATCAAACTAGGCAGAGTTTGGTGGTAGGACCACAATGTGGGAAAATTTACTCGAGAGTTAGAAAGTGCAATGCTAAGAAAGTATCCCTATTTAATTTCTATCTGATTCCGGGACGGAATCCTTTTAAGAAGGGGAGACTGTAATAACCCCAATTTTTGGAATTTTTGAAACCCTTATAAATAGTGATTTTGCTGATTATGCTGAATAAGAAAACTTTTCATACCACACTATGTAGGGGCTCTTTTATTGATCTTCTGAGATATTATTAGTACTCTATATGATAAATAAGTGTATGTAAAGATCGTCAGAATCCAGATTCGAACACTTTGATTTTTTCCCGAAAATCTACCAGATACAGAAAGAATTGAGTATAAGGTAACAGAATAAAAAGGATTTAAATTCAAGGATTATAAGAGAGGATCATGAAAGGAATATAATGTATTGAGAAAGGTTAAAGAAACCTAAGTAATAAGATCCCGGGTATGATCCCTCAAACGATAAACGAAAATAAAAGTTAAGCGAACCGTATAACAGATCAGCGGTCATTAGGCAAGCAATTAGGAGTTAATCAAGGAGGTTAGGGATGATGATGTCATCAAACCAATAAGGTGTGGACAAGTGGAAGCATTATGACATGTGCAAGATGACATAAGCATGACAAGGGGTTTTGTTTTGTTGGTTGATTTTGGGCCATGTAAAATTTACCATGGTAAAAAGCTAAAACATTTTCCAAGGCAAAAAGGAGAAGCAACCAAGCAAATATCATAAAACACAAAAATTAGAAGTTGACTTTCCCATTTCAAGAAGAAAGCTCTCGGCTAAAACAAACCCAGCAACTTCAAACTGCCATATCTCCTTCAATACTCACTCAAATGTTGTGTTCTATATCTCGTTGGAAAGGTATTGAGATGTCCTACAACTCTTTTTCACAAGTCTCTTCCAAATAAGCAAGGTAAGACCCTCATTTTTACAGTTCTTTAAATCGGACTTTTAGAAACTTCAAAGCCTAACTTTGTGTTCTTGATTTCTTTGGAAAGATCAAGCTTGTAGGAGGCTCCCTAAGGCTTCCTAGCAACTTAACATCTCCCAAGGAAGGTATAAATCTTCACACCCTTTAGTAATAAGTTTGAATGTTGAAGTTTGGAGATGGTTTGGATGAATAAGTAGTAATTTGAATGATAAGCATGATTCGAGCTTAATTGTTAAGTAGTTTAGTTGAATTTGGTGATGTTATAATATATGATTGGATTGAGATCCTTGAGCTTATTATGACTGAAATCAGTAGCATTGATGTGTATCTTGAGTTGTTGTTGATTGGTAGTTGGATTGATATGATTTGGAATGGTAAAAATTTGGAAAATCGCGTAAACATAGCCGTCGTAATATCCGATTTACTTTAAACTGATTTTGTTCATAACATTAGGACCCGAGAACTCCCGGTTAGGTTTTTACCATTGCCATGTTTAGATATTTCATGTTACGAGCTTCGTTTTGATATATGGTTCGTTTGATTCCGATGTACGGTTTAGGAGAAATGGCCGTTTTAAGTAACGACGTTTCGCGAACGAACCATTACCCCTCGCCTTACTTTGAAACATATGTTAATGACCTAAAAGGGATAATTGGAGTATGAAACATTTATGTAAAGTGTATTAGGCAGTTGGTAATACACTCGCGAAAGAATCGCCTTAAAACCCTTAATGGTTAATTTATTAAAAATGGTGGAGCCAAGGATACTCGAGCAACTTAAGTAAATCGTTAAGCGCGAAAGCGAACGTTAGGACTCTAAATGGTTAAAGTCTAGTTTCTTAAGCGACCGGGGTTTAATTCCGACTTATGTTGTTCATAGGTTATCGGACCCACTCTAAGCTTAAGCCTATCCGGGAGCAATCAGGCAAGTTTTCTACCCGCTATACTGTTGTTGTGATGTATATATGTATATGCATTGTCTTGTGATAAATGCATGATGGTTAATTAGGAAATTCTTGCGATATATTGTAGCATGTGATATGGTATATATGCATGCCTGTTTCGTAATCTTGATACATATATCTGTTGATTCAGTTGATAATATCTATGCTAGAGATAAGCGGTATTTGCGTATACCCTTAGTATAGGGGACCCAAAGGTGAACATTTTTCTAAAACCGTGAGTCGATGTTCCCGAGTATATATTTATATATTTATATATATATATGAATAGTTTTCAAGGCTATTATTCGAATAAGGTTTATTCGATAACTTTATTTTTATTAATGAATATTATTTTGATATTCATTCGAGGGCTTATGACTCCGTTTATTTTATTAATGAATATTATTTTGAATATTCATTCGAGGGCTTATGACTCCGTTTATTTTATTAATGAATATTATTTTGAATATTCATTCGAGGGCTTATGACTCCGTTTATTTTATTAATGAATATTATTTTGAATATTCATTCGAGGGCTTATGACTCCGTTTATTTTATTTAATGAATATTATTTTGAATATTCATTCGAGCGCTTATGACTCCGTTTATTTTATTTAATAAATACTATTTTGAATATTCATTCGAGGGCTTATGACTCCGTTTATTTTATTTAATGATATTTTTTTGAATATTCATTCGAGGGCTTATGACTCCGTTTATTTTATTAATGAATATTATTTTGAATATTCATTCGAGGACTTGTGACTTCGATTAATTACTAATTATTATTCTTTATTTTATTAAGGAATAATGTGTCGATAATCAAACTCCCTTTTGATTATTCAAATAAAGATAGTACTTTCGTATAAGTATATCTTTGGTTATTTAATATTCATTGCAAGTATAAGTTTTAAAACTTTTACTTCAATTATTTTTATAAAGATTATTCTTTATGAGAATATTATTTAAATAATAATATTCAGATATTTTCTAATATATTGGGACTGATTTATTTCATTAAATCAACATTACTCCAAACACTCTTTAAAGTATTTTCGAGTCTTCAAAATGATTTTTTAAAGGTTAGGGCGGATCCCAAAACTCATTTTTATATTTAAGATCTTCCTTTTAAAGGGGATTTAAATATTCGCTCAAAACCTGAGGGATCCGGCTCTGTGGGGTGTTTTATATTCGCAACAAGGTTGCTGTTTTGATAAAAGAGTTTTTGATTACTTACCCAACACTCTGGAAGTAAAATTCTTGGAACAAGTTAATCCATTAACAGGCATCGCCTGGGAAATATTGGTGAGTTTTCCTTTCCAACTAGATACGACTTCTTAGTGGAGTCGTATCAACAAGTTTCTACTTGGGGAAAGGGGGGACGAGCTTTACGTTTCAGAGTCATGGATTTCATCTGAACTAGGAGTGGCGTAAGTGGTCGAGTGGCGCCGGCCCAGCCCTATTATATTGGCCCAAATGGCCTGGAAGTTCCGCTAAGACGGTACATTCCTTAGGAGTCCAGTGTTCGGTTGAAAAGTAAATCCGACAGGTTCTCCTCTACATGTAGAAAATGGTGGGGTTGCACTACTACGACTGATCATCGTAAGTGGTCTTCCTGGCGCGGCAAACTCCCGTAATGAGTTCATCATCCAATTGGATATTACTGCAACACTACCCAGAGCACTTCGATAGAAAGGCTACGGTTGGGCGATTGTTGAGTGTTGGCAGGGTCGAGTTTTCAAAATGATGTTTGCATCAAATGAAGTATCTCGTAACTTCATTTTATTTTTATGATATTTTAAAGATTGATTCTATAAAAGTTTTGTCTTGTAGCTTAATCTATGGGAGGAACTATTTATACATTGAACGGTGGTTGTTCAAGTAGTATTCGGAAAAGATATAAGTATATTGGAGTATCTTGTAACTTCATCTTTTAAACTTATATCTAGTAAATGATTATCTTGTGCATGTCAAAGATTTTCAGAAAAACGTTGCGACAAGGTTAGATATATGAGATCACCTTGCAAAGATATTTTTATACAGTTATAAACTGGAACTCTGTGTATATTATACATGTTAGAGGATTTCAAAGATTATGAAAAGTATATGTATATATATACTGAATATTTTGCGACTTGGTCGCGTTAAGATATCAGCTTGGTTCATTTCTTCTTGACCAAGACTTTCATGAGTACTATGAGAATGCTCATATATTGTTAATTATTATACATATTATTTTGGTGGGCTTGTTGCTCACCCTTGATTTCTTCTTTCATCACACAACATCAGATAGACAAGATGAATAGGATCAAGCTCCCAATTCGGGAGCGAATAGGAAACGTTCCACAGTTTCCTGTAGGCGTTGATGCCATTGTAACTGAGGTAGGATCTACCAATAGGCTAGGCTTTCAACTCTTGATGTACCAGACTTATGTATATTTATGAATTATAATAATGGCAAGGAAAATGTAAATATATTCAGAAACCCTTTTAAGGTGTAATGGCAAATAATTGTGGAATAAAATGACTCGTGTTATTTTTGGATATTCATCTCTGAGACTATAACTTGTGGTGTGTGTGTTTATTGTGGGGTCACAGTACGGAGTAGTTGATTGTTTATTAAGATTGGGTGTTATTAAGGGAAATGGAACTCGTGACAACCCGGATCCCCGACCCCGGATTTGGGGGTGTTACACATTATTTCCAAATAATTTTGTAAAGGCTGCCAACCAAGCATCTGACTATGGCGCTGATTGGACTACACATGCGGCTGATTTGGCAATGATATGGATGTTTATGAAGTGATGACTAGGATGATGACTAGGCGATGACATGGCAGATGACTAGATGCTGACTTTGCGGTGACATGACATCAGGTTGTAACTGTGGTACGTGTGAGTGGGTTGGCAGCAACAACATTATGTTGGGCTGAGTTAATACGTGTGAGTGGGTTGGCAGCAACAACATTATGTTGGGCTGAGTTAATACATGTGAGTTAATGGGTTGGCCTGGCACTTTGTTAAATTAAGCCCAACAAACAGAAAGTGGAGCCAATAACATTATGTTGGGCTGAGTTAATACATTATGTTGGGATGAGTTAATACATTATTTCGGGCTATATTGGGCTGAGTTAATGGGTTGGAACAACATTATGGTGGGCTGAGTTAATACATGTGAGTTAATGGGTTGGCCTGGCACTTTGTTGAATTAAGCCCAACAAATAGAAAGTGGAGCCAACAACATTATGTTGGGCTGAGTTAATACATTATGTTGGGTTATGTAACATTATGTTGGGCTGAGTTAATACATTATTTCGGGCTATGTTGGGCTGAGTTAATGGGTTGGAAAGCAGGCGATGGGAGCACCGGCACCGTAGGTTTGTGAAATATTGCACCGTGGTTAGTGGGTTGGACTGGCACTTTGTTGAATTAAGCCTACTCGCGCACCGTAGGTTTATGAAATATTGCACTGTGGTTAGGGAGTTGCTCTTGTAATGCATTCCAAAATTAAAAAGCAGTGTACCATGGGTAGTATGATTGCACCGCGGAGAATGAGATATGTCGCGCATAATTTATTAACTTCGTGAATATCAAAAATAGCACCGCAGTTCACTTTTTTTTCTTCAAAAGTGCACCTCCTACACAAATTATTCCTGAAACACTTCACATAAAATTTATCAAGGCACCTTGTGGGAGTTAAAATAAATACAAAAATAAACTAATCTCCTAAAAAAACAAAAATATTTAATAACAATAATAGTATAATAATAATAATAATAATAACAATAATAATAATAATAATAATAATAATAATAATAATAATAATAATACAATAAATTACATTACCAACACATTGGGTTGCCTACCAAGAAGCGCTTTTTTAAGGTCTTTAGCTCAACCTCCTTATCAATTATTCTGAAAAAGGGGTAGAAAGCGAAATTTGAACTTTCTCTTCGATCGGCTCACCAGCTCTGTAATGTTTAACTCTTTGTCCATCCACCTTAAATGATCCTCCATGTGTATCCAACAATTCAACAGAGCCATACAGATAAATTTTATTAACCTTAAACGGACCAGACCACCTAGAACGAAGCTTTCCTGGAAAAAGTTTCAACCTTGAATTAAAAAGAAGAACTAAATCTCCTTCTTTGAATTCTCTCCGTAATAGCCCTTTGCCATGCCATCTTTTTGTTTTCTTCTTATAGAGCTTCGACTATTATAAGCTTCAAAATAAAGCTCATTTAGCTTGTTAAGTTGGAGAAGTCTTTTCACGCCTGCTGCTGACAAATAAAAAATGAGACTTTTGATAGCTTAAAATGCTCGGTGTTCCAATTGAACCGATATATGACATGCTTTTCTATAGACTAATCTGTACGGAGTTATGCTAATGGGTGTTTGAAATGCAGTTCTATACGCCCAAAGTGCATCATCAAGCTTCATAGACAAATCTTTTCTTGAGTTTTCTACCATCTTCTCCAAGATAGTCTTGATTTCGCGGTTAGAGACCCTCCACTTGACCACTTGTTTGGGGATGATAAGAAAGCCCCACCATATGATGAACTCCATATTTCTTCAACATATATTCAAACCGATTTTCAAAGAAGTGCTTTCCTCCATCACTAATCAATATTCTCGGCACTCCAAATCTGGGAAAAATTGTTTTCTTAAAGAACTTGCTTACAACACGAGCATCATTAGTGGGAGTTGCAATGGCTTCAACCCACTTCGAAACATAGTCAACAACAACCAAAATGTATTGGTTCTAAAAAGATGGAGGGAATGGTCCGATAAAATCAACTCCCCAAACATCAAAAGTCTCTACTTCAAGTATGCTATTAAGAGGCATCTCATTTCTTCTTGAGATATTTCCAGTTCTTTGACAACGATCACAAGATTGAACGTATTGGTGGACATCTTTAAAGAGATTTAGCCAATAAAAACCGCATTGAAGAATCTTAGCAGCAGTTTTAGTAATACTTGCATGACCACCACATGGTAAATCGTGACAATAAGAGATTATTGATGCAATCTCATTTTCTCGAACACATCTTCTAATGACTCCATTAGCACAAGATTTATAGAGAAAAGGATCATCCCAAAAGTGCTTCCTCACATCATAGAAAAACTTCTTTCTTTGTTGCGATGAATAACCATGAGGGATAGTACCACTAGCTCGATAGTTAACAATATCAGCAAACCAAGGAACCTCAATACTTGCAAGAGAAAATAAGTGATCATCAGGAAAGGAGTCATTAATTGAAATATTTTTATTTTCATCACCATCAAGAACAAGGTGTGAAAGATGACCAGCAACCACATTCTCAGCTCCTTTCTTGTCTTTAATCTCCAAATAAAATTCTTGAAGGAATAAAATCCAACGTATCAAACGAGGTTTAACATCTTTCTTGCTCAATAAATATTTCAATGCTGCATGGTCTGTGTGAACAATAACCTTCGAACCAACAAGATATGATCGAAACTTTTCCATAACATACACCACTGCTAGTAATTCCTTCTCAGTTGTTGCATAGTTGATTAGAGCTCCATCTAAGGTCTTGCTTGTATAATATATGGCATGAAGCTTGCCATCCTTTCTTTGACCTAAGACTGCACCAATAGCTTGACCACTAGCATTACATATGATCTCAAATGGAAAATTCCAATCTGGTGGTTGCATGATTGGAGCAGATATAAGAGCTTTCTTCAACCTGTTTAAAGCCTCAATGCAAGCATCATTAAAAAAAGAGATATATTTGCCTAAAAGTTCAGTTAGAGGTCGAGCAATTTTTAAAAAATCTTTTATAAAATGGCGGTAAAATCCCACATGCCCAAGAAAACTTCTTACTCCCTTAATCGAAGTTGGGGGTGGTAAGCGCTTCACAACCTCTAACTTAGCTCTATCGACTTCGATGCCTCTTTTTAAGATAACATGACCCAAAACAACTCCCTCTTGTACCATAAGGTGGAACTTTTCCCAATTTAAAATTAGATTAACTTCTTTACATCTATGCAACACTTTTTCCAAGTTATGTAAGCATGCATCAAATGATATTCCACACACAGAGAAGTTATCCATAAAAACTTCCATTATATCTTCAATAAAATATGAGAAAATTGCCATCATACATCGTTGAAAGGTTGGTGGGGAACAACATAATCCAAATGGCAATCTACGATATGCAAACATACCATATGAACATGTAAAAGTCATTCTTTCCTGGTCGTTTGGATGGATGGAAATTTGTAAGAAACCTGAATATCCTTCCAAATAACAGAAAAAAGAATATTTTGCCAACCTTTCAAGCATTTGATCAATAAAAGGGAGAGGAAAATGGTCTTTTTTAGTGGCTTTATTCAATTCTCGATAATCAATACACATTCGCCACCCTGTCACGGTTCTAGTAGAAATCAACTCACCCTTATCATTCTTGACAACAGTCATTCCTCCTTTATTTGGAACTACATGCACAGGGCTAACCCACTTACTCTCAAAGATAAGGTAGATTATACATGCAGCAAGAAGTTTTAAAACCTCCTTTTTGACTACCTCCATCATATTAGGATTAAGTCTTCGTTGATGTTCAATAGAGGAGGCTTGCTCGTTTTCAAGAATTATCTTATGCATGCAAAATGATGGATTAATGCCCTTAATGTCATCAATAGTGTACCCAATGACATTTTTATATTTTTTTAAAACAGTGCGCAACAACTCAATTTGAATGTCATCAAGCTCAGTATTGACAATAACGGGATATCAATTATTAGGGCCCATGAATACATATTTCAAAGATGTAGGAAGTGGTTTTAGTTCTACCTGGGGAGGCGTTGAACTCTCCTTAACTTCCTCGTTACGTAGAATAATAGAATGATCAAATATAGCTAGAGGCGCTATATCCAAAAGTTTCTCGTAGTCCGTACACTCCTTATTTTTTTCATCCATGTCACCCTCCAGAACAGCTTGAAGTGGATCTTCACATAATAAACTGTTGGCTTTGATGTAAATCACTTCTTCTAGAGCATCCACCCTGTTGATTGTCTCATCCATAGAAGGGTGTCCCATTATGTTTTGGAGCTTAAATTGCATCTTCTCTTCTCCTACTTGAAAAGAAATTCTTCCATTCTTCATGTCAATTATAGCTCCAGTAGTATCTAAGAAAGGTCTCCCAAGAATGATAGGAATATTTGCAACTTCTTACATTTCCATGACAACAAAATCACATGGAATATAAAATTTACCAACCTTGAGAGGAACATCTTCAAGTACACCAAGATGATATTTTACAGTTTTGACTGCTAATAGTAGAGAGTTACGTGTGGGTTTCGGCTCACCCATCTGAATCTTGTCATAGATTGATAATGGCATTAAACTGACACTTGCTACAAGATGACACAAAACTCTTTTGATTTCAACACCCCTAGTTTGACAGTAATAGAGTAACTACCTGGATCCGCTAACTTTTTAGGAAGATGATTCTATAAGATGGAAGTACACTCTGCCATGAATGTGATAGTAGAACTTTCTTCAATCTCTATCTTCCTTGATAATATATCATTGAAAAAATTTACGTGTGAAGGCATCTCTGATAAAGCATCCATGAATGGAATATTAATGTACAGTTTCTGCAGAATTTCAAGAAATTTACCATACTTCTTCTCAAGTTTAGCTTGTGCCAACCTTTGTGGAAAAGGAGCAGGAGGCACATACGGTTTAATAGGAGAAACAATAGGTTCCTTCTTCTCTTATTCCACTACCTCTTATTCGATCACTTTTTTAGTTGTAATGTCCTCTTCATGATTTTTAGCATTCACAATACTTTTGCTCAACTTTAAATCTGGTTCTGGCAATTCTTTTCTGCTCCTCAGAGTTACAGCATTGATATGACCTTTTTGTGGTTGTTTAGTTTGGCCAGGAAGTTAGCCGGAAGACTTGTTGAGTTGGCTCAAATGCTGAGCAATTTGAGTAATCGAATTTTCCATCAACTTATTTTGAGCCTTTATCTCATTGATACTTGCATTAAAATTATCATTCTTCTTTGCCTGTGTAGAGATAAATCCTTCCAATAGATTTTCCAAGTTAAATTTTTGTGGCTGCGTTGGTGGAAGTTGAGCTTGAGCCTGAGTATTTCTGTATGAGAAATTAGGATGATCTCTCCAACCTGGATTGTACGTGTTAGAGTAAGGATTATGTTGTTTCCTTTGATTTTGGTTTTAAAGTACATTTGCTTATTCCATTGCTAATCCAGAGGGATTGAACTGGAAAATATTTTGAGTGTGTCCAACAATACCACAAATCTCGCATGAGACAACTGTAGATGAAGTTCTAGAATCCAATTGCTCAATCTTCTTAACCATTGTCTGCATCGTAGTATTTAACATGGTTAGAGCATCAACATCATACTTACCTCCCTTCTTAGGATGATTTCTATCGCTGTATGGATAGTTATCATTAGACACCATATCATCTAACAAAGCTTTCGCATTCTCATTGTTCTTCTTCATAATAGATCTACCAAAAGCAGCATAAAAAAAATTCAAAATTCTTGTGTTAACCCATTGTAGAATGTCTGGATCAACAACCAGCCAGGAATGCCATGGTGAGGACATTATCTCTGAAGCCTTTTGTATCTTTTCCACACATCATGAAGAGAGTCCTCATTATCTTGATGAAAGTTAGATATGTCATTCTTGAGCTTTGCAGTCTTCTTCTGACTGAAAATTTTGAGTAGAAAGGCCTTTGTTAAACCATCTAAAATAGTGAACTTGTTTGGCACTTCTTCTTTCAACCAATCTTTTGCTGCATCTCGAAAAGAGAATGGAAATGATCGCCGCTTTATCGCATCATCACCAACATTAGTCAACTTTATTGTATCACACTTCTCCAGAAAACTCTCATGATGATCAACATGATTTTCGTTGGACAATTCTGAGAAAGAATCATTGGAGATAAATTAGATGAGTTGAGGTTTGATTTCAAAGTGCGTAGCCATGATTGTTGGTCTGAGAATACTAGAGAGTACATCCTTCGTATCCGGCATACCCTGCTCATTGAAAGCTTTAGTTGGTTCACCCATAACTTCCTTGTCGTTTTGTTTTCTTCGTGCACCTGCTTGTCTTCTTACTGTAGCTTCAATTTCAGGAATAAAAGAAATCAAGTTTTCAGTACCTGAACTTCGAGTTTGCATGCAACAAGAAAACTGGAAACCAATATCAAATAACAATGGAATAATAGACGAAGCACACAACTAAAAGACTTATCTAAACTAACTCAAAAATTTACTAATATAATACTGCTTTGTCCCCAGTAGCGGCGCCTAAATTTTGACAAGGTTGTCGCGTGCCAATCGAATAATAATTCCTAAAAAATCCTTCTAACTATGTAGTAGGGTAAGTTAGAGTCAATCCCACAGAGACAAAGGTATCAATCACTAGTAATTCTTGACTCGATTTAACTAAGCAAGTAATACAATAAAAATTGAGAGATTTATTAACTAAAATTATACTAAAGTAAAGACGTTGTATTAATCAAATAACTAAAAGCATCTAGAGTTAAGTATCCCCACTAGCATGAATCAATGCAATTATGATTTCCCACCCCAATCAATCATATACCACTCAAGAGGAAAGATGCACCCTATAAAATACCAATAACCTCTCTCGAGTATTAATGGCTACTCTAAAATACAATCAAGCCTATTTTTATGATATCATGCAATTTAGAGACATTAAACACAACATCCTAACTTCCTAGCAATCCGTTCTACCTATTTTCATGGAGAAGTTCATGTCCTTATTGGATAAATCATAACCACCTAAATTCAACTTTCGTTGATAAATAGATATTCGGTTCAAACAATACACATAATCACGTCTGACATGTAATTGTTAATTAAGCATAACTCAAAAAGCAAGAGCATGTAATATAACTAAATAGGAGAAATTGGGAAAATCTTGCATCAATCATTACTAGGGTTCAACTTAAACCTGGATTAAAAATCTAATCACTCATAACTAGATTAACAAAACACATAATATAATAAGAACACATAATTGATATAAATGAGAATAGACAAGAAAACCTTCAATTTTTTTCAAGAAGAAAAGTATTTATCCCCTCTCTGTATATGTATATAATAGAAGTCTTTTAATGCTCCTAGGAAAAATACAAGTATGTTTCCTAAACTGATTGGGTTTCTAAAGGAAAATTCGCAGCAGACTTTTCTTCAATAAGTTTAGGCCACTCCAGACTCTGTAAATTGAAAGATAATTCCTTTAGATTCACGTGGGCTATTAAATCGTTAAATTCTGACTTCTGGAACTCAAGATATGGCCTAAATAGTGAATTGCGCGCATGTAGTCCAACAAATCCGAATTTCCTTCTAATAAATCTCCAAATTAAACTCTAATTCTCCAATCCATCCAAGTTTAGTATTTCCTTGCTTCCTACAATAAAACATTAAAATCTAATTAATAAAAAACCTAAATCAACGCAAAATATAACAAATATGAGGAATAAAATCACATAAAAAATATATAAATATATATCCTATCACCTTTTATTTCCGGTATTTTGGTCCTTCAGGACTTTCATTCAATAGATGCTCGTACACTGGCCGACCTTATTCCTCCATCTACTACTAAGTACTAGGAACATTTCTTACATGTCCTAAACATAATAAACCTATAGATTCAAAATGTACCAAGTTTGAGGCACTTCGTTACCGCTCAGGGTTTCTAACTTGTAGGATCCCCGTCCTAATATTTTCTTGACCTAAAAAGGCCTTTCCCAGTTATGGGTTAGCTTTTCTTTCTCTTCAACTCCTGATGCCTCCATCTTTCTTAAGATCAAGTCTGCTTGGTAAAAGAACCTTTCTTTAACCCTTTTATTAAAATAGAGGGAGACTCTTCGTTGATGCTCTGCATTGCGGGCGTTGGCCTCATTTCTGACCTCGTCAATGAGATCGAGAGCGAGCCTCATGCCTTCTTCATTGATCTCTGTCTCGTAAGCTTCGATCCTAGGGGATCCATGAATGATCTCGAGGGGCACCACAGCCTCGTCTCCGTAAGCCAGCATAAACGGGGTAGCTTTGCTAGTCACTTTGCAGATGGTGCGATATGCTCATAGTATAGGCAGCAACTCATCTGCCCAAGTGTTTTTTGAGCGTTCAACCCTTTTCTAAGTCCATCAATGATGATTTTATTGGCAACTTCTGCCTGCCCGTTTGTTTGTGGGTGAGAAACCTAAGGTGAAGCGAAGCTCTATGCTGTTATCATCGCAGTACTCTCTGAACTCTGCATTATCAAATTGTCTCCTATTATCCGTGACAAGTATGCATGGGATCCAAATCGGCATATCATATTCTCCCAGAAGAATTGGGCAATTTGCTTGGTGGTTATCTTGGCTAGTGCTTTAGCCTCAATCCACTTCGTAAAGTAGTCTATGGCTACCACAAAGAACTTCATCTGTCCCGATGCTACAGGAAATGGTCCAAGTATGTCCATTCCCCACATCGCAAAGGGGATGGGTGTGCTGATAGATGTAAGCCTCCATGGGGGCTTTCGTACTATTGGAGCGTACCTCTAGTACCTGTCACATTTCTTCACTTAAGCATTTGCATTGGCTAGCATAGTTGGCCTGTAGAACCCCAATCGAGTTATCTAGTGAACTAGGGCCCTGCCTCCAAGTGTTGCCCAAAAATCCCTTTGTGGGATTCTTTAAGCGCCTCCTCTACTTCAAGAGGTCTTATGTACTTAACGCATGGAATAATAAAGGACCTTTTGTAGAGAATGCCTTCAATCAATGAATATCTCAATGCTCTCACCGACAGCTTGCGTGCCTCCTAGGCATCATCGGGGAGCCACCCAGTCTCTATGTGGGTCTTGATCGGGTCTATCTAATAGCTTTCACACCAACCCGTGTTATCAGACTTATGACATGAATAGTAGGGGTCTTCAAGAGCTGTAAGTAGATACTTCTCGTATAGTTCTCGATTTCAGACGAGGGGAACTGGGACAAGGCATCTGCCTTAGTGTTCTCCTCTCTTAGAATGTGTTCTACATATTATTCATTAAATTGAGTCAATATTCCCTTTACGACTCGCAGGTACTTGTCCATAGTATCATCTTTGGCCTCAAACACTCCAACTTGAGCAACTACAAGTATTGAGTCTCCATAGACCTTCAAGTTTTTGGCCCTCACGGCTCTAGCCAAGCCTAAGTCGGCTAATAACGCTTCGTATTCTGCTTCGTTGTTCATTATTGGAAAGTCCAACTTCAAAGAATACTCAATCATAAACCCATCAGGGCTATGCAAGACTAGGCCTGCACCACTAGATTTTATTTTGGACGCTCAGTCAAAATGGAGAACCCAATACTCTTTCAGAGTCATTTCTTGATCCTTCTTTTTCTCCCCTCCTTCTGGGGTTACTATCTTCTACCCCGACTTCTTGGTCATTAATGGTACATTCGACCATGAAGTCTGATGGTCGTTCGAGGCTTCTACTTGATATCAAATTCTCCTAACTCAATTGCCCACTTAATGAGCCTTCCACTGGTGTTCGGGATATGAAGAATATTTCTTAAGGGTTGGTCCGTCTGGTGTTCGATCGTGTGAGTCTTGAAAGTATGGTCTCAACTTCCTCGAGGTTGTAATAAGAGTAAGCGTGAACTTCTCCGTGGTGGAGTAATTCAACTCTACCCCATGGAGCAGCTTACTTACGTAGTATACAAGCTTTTGGAATTTTTGTTCTTCCTTCACGAGGACTGCACTCACGACTTGTTCAGATACCGCTAAGTACAGATAACGAGTGTTCTCCGGACTTGGTTTGGCCAACAATGGGGCTTCAGTCATGTACTCCTTTAGTTGTTCAAAGGCCTCTTGGCTCTCAGCTGTCCATTCAAATTTTTTTACCTTTTTAAGGGTTTTGAAAGGGCAGGCATTTGTCTCCAGACTTGGAGATGAACCTCCCTAGAGCTGCGATTCTTCCTGTCAGCTTCTGAACGTCCTTAATGGAGCGTGGTGGATCCATGTCCAGGATTGCTTTGATTTTTTCCGGGTTGGCCTTTATTTCCCTCTTAGAGACCATGTGACCCAAAAATTTTCCTAACCCATGATAAGTGGATTTTATATCTACTTGGAATGCTTGATTGCAGGCTTAAGTTGGTGTTTGGACTCAAGTTATTGGCATTTTTGATATGTTTTTGTGTTTATGCATTTCAGGCATTAGTTAAATGAAGAAAGAAGCTTTTTAAAGAAATATGGTGAAAAGAGATCAGAATTGGAAGCATAGGCCATTCTCAAGTTGTAGAGAATCTCTTTAGCTTTGCGTGGGCAGTTGAATTGCCTAACTCTGACGAGCAGAACTCAAGATACGGCCAAAAGAAGAAACTGCAGAAAAGTCCAGAAGTTAGGCGCGGCCGCCCCCAAAACCAGTGCACCCGCACTGACTTTCTGCCAAAACAGTGCGGCCTCCCCGCCCCATTTTTTGCCCCAGAATCCTAATTTTAGTATAAATTGAAGATATTAAGGGTCCTGGTCATCCTGGAGCCTATATATACCAATAAAAAGACATTTTTAACAACAAGGAGACGTGGGAGAGCACTAAGAAGACCTAGAGAGCACGAGACGACTACGGAGAAGAAGACTTTTGTTTTCTTTGATTTAGGAGATACTTGGATGCTTGTTTTCGATTTTTCTTTGAACCCTAGTACTCTTATATTATTTATTACCATGCTTTCATTGGAACCCATGGTGATGATGAGTTCGATTATGAACTAATCGTTATCGTGGGGTTCTAGCGGATTTATATATGGATTTCTTCAGTTAAATTATTTCGATACCTTAGTGTGTGGTGATTGTATGATAACCTACTATTGGTTATGCTTATTCGTCTTATATGCATAGCTAACATATAAGATAGCGTGTCCCTTACAATTTTAGCTAATACCGGAAATTGGTTCTCATGATTCTTCCACCACGTTAATATTGAAAAATCCTCATCCAAATTATAGTTATATGAAAAAAACTCTCTAGTCATGCTAAATGAAGTTGTAGGTGTAGATGCATTTTCGGAAATTTTACAATTTTGTTTTTTAGTTAGGATACCAAACAATGTGGGATTAAACCTACTAGAATACCCGTGAGAGAGGTCGAACTCTTCTCTTGTACTCTGCCACTTATGAACTGCTTGATAAAAATTTGGCTCAAGTCCTTAAAGGATCCAATAGAGTTTGGCGGCAGACGGTTGTACCACCTTTGAGCCATACCCGATAGGGTTTGAGTAAAGGTCCGACACTTAATAGCGTCGTTCACGGGCTATAGCAACAGGGTGTTAGATAACGTCCTGACATGATTAACAGGATCGCTAGTACCATCGTATTCTTTAATGGTGGGAATCTTGAACTTCCTTGAGATGCGGGCATTCATTATTGCATCAGTGAATGGTGGGTTTGGATCATCAGGATCTTCCAAGGGCATAAAATCACTTGGATCAGCCCTTGGGACAACAACCATTCTTGGTATGGGACCATCGAGGTCTATGATTGGAGGAGGATCTCTCCGCCTCAGAGCAAGTAGGGGTTTAGGGGTCAAGTGCGTCTCCAGGTAGCGCTTTAGCCTTTGGATCTCAGCTTCATGAGCCCTGATCCTCTTCTGGACATCTTGAGAATTCGTCCCTTGAATGCTCCTGGGGCGTTGGTCAGTAATAGGTATCGGCTCTTTGCCAACACGCCTCCTTCTTGGAGCAAAGTCGTCATCCGATGATTCGGAGTCTCTATCAGTATAAGGTCCAGAGAATTCTTGATCCTCCGGAATAGGAGCCAAGCCACGTATATATTGGGGCGTCCACCCTTGTGCTTCACTCCGATTAAAGTGTCCACTTCCTCCAGTTTCGGGGTATAAAGGCATCCCATAAGGGGGTTAGTGGTCACGATCGTCGAGTAATCATACCCAACGGGTTGAGAGATCAGAGGTGCATTTAGCTGCAAAGATTGGGGATTCGCCCCTTGAGGAGCCGGAGGATTTGTCCCTTGTGACCGAGCCTCAGTTGCCCCTTCCAGGGTTCCTCATTTGGTGGAGAGGTTGAGTGCGGTGGTACTTCCACCACCGATGCAATTATTCGCGATGGGACAGGAGTGACTGTTCCACAATTGTTTCTGCTCCGTGTATTCACCATGGTTGTTGTAGCCTTCCCACATACGACACCAAATATTATAGAATAAAAACTAGAGTGCGTTAGTATTTAATGCTAGGGTTTGTGAGCTTTGAGCTTTAATGGTTGTACTTGCGTTCGGGACTTTCGGTCCTTGCAAGATGCCTACGTATCTCTATGTGGTGGAGAATCAAGCCAAAAATGTAGTTCTTGGTTGAGGGGTAGACCCCTTATATAGAGGTGAGTCTAGGGTTAGACTTGTGTTGGCCTAGTCTCCAACTTAGGTGGTGATTAGGAGTCTTATAAGGGAAGGAACTCCAGAACCTTCTATGTAGGACTTTGAGTTCGTTTAGGAAACATGTCTCTGCTCTTCCAGCCGTATTGGGTCTAGTCCGTGAACAGCTTGTGTTCGTGGACCTTGACGACCTCTGCTGGTGGGCCTTGTCTATATGGGCCGTCTTGAGTCTGCTACGTGCTCGGACCAGACAGGTCTGTACTAGACATCAGACAAGAAGCCCGAGTATAATTAATGAGATATTTAGTGTATCTTTAAGATGTATTTTCTATCTATATCAAGGGGTAATTTAGTAAATTCAAATGAATAAAAAGTCTCAAAAACTCCTATTTGCTCTATTATATATACTAGTATGGAAACTCGTGCGAGACACGGGTCCTTTTCTATTACAAATTCTAAAGTTCTGAGATGTTGCAATGTGTACTTGAATATCAATATAAATCATCCATGATTAAAAGAATTGAGTTGTAAAGTGAGTAAACCTGATAGTGAATATTTTGCTTGTCTAAGATTTATCCAAATTATTTTGTTGGACTTAACTTTGTTATTATTGCAAGTTAGTTTACGAGATTGTGTAGAATGTTCACCAAAAATGGAAATCAACTTACTTGTGTTTTTCGTCAATGTATGCGAAGTATAAGAGTTAAAAACATGGTGTTAATATAGATGACAAAATTATAGGAAAATAAACTCCTTAGCTACCTAAATGTAAAAAAATATTTAGTCATGTAAGCTAATATTGTTTCACCCAGCTTAGCGATTCTGGTGTGAAACGAGTATTGGTACATGATACAGAATCCATAACCACAAAGATTGGTTAATACTATCATTGGTTATGTTCGCCAAGTTTTCTCATATGTACCCATGTTGATGCATGCACGATACTATTCACCGATTTGACAGTAGCAGAAATTTAGTTTTTAATTCACTAAAGGCATGCACTATTTTATAGTTAAACATGAATTTCTGGTTTTATCACAAAGGCGTATTTGTTTATATTGAAAATTGTTACAATTTTCATGTATTCCTCCGCACAAGTATTTTTACCTTCGAAAGTAATTGAGATTGCACAAAAATCTGACAAAGTTTATAATGTTTTCTAGTGCATCAAGTTGTAAGCGCCACAAAAAACTGGCAAAGTGTCTAATATTTTCTATTGTCTTAAGTTGTAAGAGGTCCCCGACATGTCCGATGTCTTATGTTCAGAGTTTCGGCAAAAAGCATTGGTCGTTAATAATCCTTATGAGATTTTAAAAAAACTTTCAACCCCCTCCCCTAAAAAACCTCCCCCTTTCAAAAGGTATAAAATCTAATTTTCATATTTATACTTGTAAAATAATATTTTCTTTACTAAACATCGTACTTCCCCCTATGACAGTTTGACACACATATTCTATCAAATGTCAAAATTCATAAAAAATTCTAATTTAATCCTTCATAATATTTAGGGGAGGTACGAGTTATCTTATAGCATATGATAAGAATATTGTGTTTCAATGTGTTTAAAATATTAATTTGATTATTTGTCACTCTTTTATGATTTATAGCACATACTATTTAAATATTTTTACTTCAAACAGTACGTAATTTGATTATGCAAATTCATATGACAAGTAACAACAATAATCATAAATACTTAGATGTGTTCCATATGCTAAAACACATCGTAAATATATATTGCAATATTAATATTTATGTAGGTATTTGGAATTATTTTTTTATTGCATGTGTGTATCAATATTTGATTATACAACATATTTTTATAGATTTTTTTGAATCTTCTGATTTATGGTTGAGTTGGGATTTCGTCTTTATCTTATTCCCAACCTAATCTTTTATTATAAAAATATTTTTAAATGAAATGTTCTTCCATTATGAATATTTTATTTTCATGCATTCTAACACTGTTTGCTATTATTTTTAAAAATTGGAAGACAGTATTTTAAGTTATCTTACAGTTGTATAATAACTATTAGTGTTAAAAAGTTGTTTTTGTTATTTTTGAAAAAAAATTATTAAATTCTTTGATATTATATAAATATTATAATACAATATATATGATAATTTCAATATATGATATATTAATTTATTTTTTAAAATACGAAGTTAATCATGTCATGTATCATAGTGAAAAAATGTGTAAAGTTCAAGATTTTGCTCAAAAATATTTAAATAAAAATGCAGTATTAACTATATAAGATAATATATAACATATATAATTTCTATGAGAATGATGTTCAAATTTTTTGAATATATATACATTTACCAAGTCGTGTAAAAATCATTTTTAATTTTTTATAAGAACTATTTTTTCCGAGTTATGCATAAAATGATAAATTACGTCTCAGTTATCAACTCATTGACAATTCATCATCATAAAAATTATATGCAAAATTATATCTTAAATAGTCATATTATCTCAAAAGTGATTGACCAACTGGTTAGAAGATGCCTAAATCAGCAATATTAAAAGAAATAGCACAATGATAAATTTGTCATGACATTTTTATTTAAGCAACACTCACACATACATATAATGTGAATAATTTAAAATATATACGGTGATTGACCTAGTGGTATTGAGATGACAATTTAACGTGTAAATTCAAGTTCGAATCCGTTAACACCAATTTTTTAATAAAAAGACTGATATTTAAAAATATGTAAGTTGACTCATATAGGTTACGAATTTATAATATATAATAATACAATATAAAGTATCAAATATAAAAAGAAAAAAGTAATTAAAAATTATTAGTTATAGGACTCTATAAATATAATATCAAATATTTATGTCTTTAAAGATACACAATCACAACAATGGTAAGACCTACGTTCAATTTCCAAGAAAAGTATTTTTTTTTTGTGTTATAATATTGTTTAGATATTTTAAACTGAATAAATTGTGTCATCATTTAAATTGAATAAAATTTCTCGTCAAGGTCTATTATTTTTTGTGTTATAATATCTATATAGTAATTTAGACATTTTAAACTGTATAAATTATGTATAAATTGTCTCACCATTTAAATTGAATAAAATATCTTATTAATTTAAATTGAATAAAATATCTCATCAAGCGGCTGTTATATATATCCTAAATCAATATATTTTAATTCTTAATATATGAACATAACTTAAGAAATTATTTTTGATATATGAACATATAAAGCACTTTTGGTGAATTTTAATATATTATGTATTGCTCATTATCATTTTAAGTTGAGGTAGTTTGTTAGGACACTACTTGGCTCCCATTTATATTCTTGTTTCACTTGTTATAGCACAAATGTTATATAATTTGTACTTCCTTCATATAGGAGTACAAGTCATATAGGAGTACAAGAGAGTTCTTTTTTTAAAGCTATAACAAATGATGTTTGCTTTCCCTGTTATTAGTTTTTAATTATGCTTAATCATAAGAAGTAAAGGCATGATGTTTTATCCCAATAAGATATTTAACATCGTACTGTTGATATTTAACAACCATTTGTTCACTTCACTTTCTGTACATAATTCAATTTCTACTACTTTGTTGTTATTAGTCATGTGTGGGTATTAGTCATGTATTGCAGCTAATACATGTCTTTTATATGCTACTATAAGCTAAAACTCTTTTTAAGTTTAGGTACCTTTTAGTCAATATATTCTTTGGTGGCTGCAATATTTGGCATGAATATTCCATATACTTGGAAAGACGATCATGTTCAAATGGGTAAGTCTAGAAGTTGCAATATGTGCAGAACCTTAACGAAGTTTTTTGATAAGTCAGTATAAATAAAATATTGCTTCTTTTTTTTCACAGGTCGTTAGTGTATCAGGGATCTCTTCAGCTGTAATTTTTCTTCTGATTATATCATATGCCCGCCTCAAAGGTTTAGTCGGATCTTGAACTACACAATCTAGTAGAGGATACAACAGTGAACAGAATTCTAGTAGCAAAATTCCACTCCTAGCTTTCAACAGAATGAAGATACTACTAAAATGTAATTAAATTGGTCAAGTATTAAAAA
Organism: Apium graveolens; assembly: GCF_009905375.1. Lineage (NCBI taxonomy): Eukaryota > Viridiplantae > Streptophyta > Magnoliopsida > Apiales > Apiaceae > Apium > Apium graveolens. The sequence goes on from NC_133651.1 coordinate 303,616,576, forward strand.
TAGATTACCTAATGAAGGTTCAAGATAAAAGTGAAAAGTTGACATGCAAGAAAGATATTTTTAAATTATTGAAGCTTTTCAAACAGAGTAGCAATTTTGTCTTTGATGACATACCTGAGGTTCACTTTTATATACTATGCCCATTTGAAAATTTTTTAAATAAATAATTTATTCCTTAAACAGAATAAGTCGTGATAAGTTGATAAATATTTATAAGTTATACAAGTGTTTGGATAATTTAACATATAAGTTAGATTTTTTTATTTAAATGAACTAAAATAAATAATTTTTAAATATAATTATCTTAAATCCTATATTTTAAATTAGATTAACATTTAAAAATATATATTTCAAAACTAAAATTGATAAAAAATAAAAAAATGAAAATAAGTTGAGAAAAAATATGTCGTTACTAACATTTAACTTATCAGTTTATAAGTTGTAAATTTAACTTATAAGTTGAACCAACAAATACTCATCAATAAGATGGTGCAGACTTATAAGCCAATAAACTGGCTTATAAGACTTGCCACTATTTGACTTGGTTAAAGTGTTATTATAAAGTATTTATTTTATTGGAAATTGATAGGGAGTAAAATAAACCCTGAATGTGTAATTAATATCGCATTAATTATACCAGAATTGGGCTGACAGTTAAGCCCATTAGAAAGTGCCCAAAACCCTGATATTATTATTATGAAATTAAATAATAAGGGATAAATCAGCTGATAAATAAAGTCCAGATAAGGGCACAATTTCTTGGAGATTGGCCTCCAAGTGCTCTTATAAGATAAGGAATCAGTTTCCTACTTCCTAGGACTCCAAAGTCCATTCTCATTCAGAGACTTGCCCACCAAGTCTCCTAATTCTAGTCCAATTCAAGGACTCCCAACACCTATATAAGGGGTCTCACCCCCACCAAATCAGAACTATATTTTTTGACTTGATCTTTGGCAATCAGCAAGGTACGTAGGACTCTTGTTAAGGCAGATCGAGTCATAAAATACAAGAGCAGTCAAATCAAGTCTCGAAGCTTATGAATACTAGTAATAAATACAGTAGTTAATACACCCTAGTTTTCAATCCATAACATTTGGCGCCGTCTATGGGAAGGCATAACAATAACCATGAAGAGAACACGAAGTGGAAACAGCGCCCCTGAAGGAACATCAGCTGGGACAACTCAAATGATTTCATCAACGGTGGAGATACACCCACACTCGTCCTATGCCTCTACCCAAGGAGGAACCCCGATAGGGGCAACTGAGCCTCAGCCATAAGGGACGAATCCCCCGACTCCTCAAGGGACGAATCCCCAACTTCAGCAGGTACATGCACCTGTGAACTCTCAACCTATTAGGTATGAATATTCAACTATTGTAACCACTAATTCCCCCTATGGGATTCCCCTATATCCCGAAATTGGAGGAAGTGGACATGTTAATCGGAGTGAAGCACGAGGACAGACATCCCCTACATACGAGGTTTGGCTCCTATTCTGGGGGACCAAGAATACTCTGGACCATATACTGAAAGAGACCCGGAATCTTCCGATGACGATGTGGCTCCTAGGAGGAGGAGTGCTGGTAAAGAGCCAATGACTGATGCTAATCAACTCCCCAGAACCACACAAGGGACTAATACCCAGGAAGTACAGGAGAGGATCAGGGCTCATGAGATCCAAAGGCTGAAGCACGATTTGGAAGCGCACCTAAGGCCCCCACTACCCCCAAGGAGGAGAAATCCCCCTCCAGTTATAGACTTGGATGGTCCAATACCAAGAAGGGCTGTTGTCCCAAGGGCTGACCCGGATGATCTTCTGCCCTTAAGAGATCCTGATGATCCAACTCCACCCTTCACTGAAGAGATAATGAATGCCCATATTTCAAGGAAGTTTAAGATGCCCACCATCAAAGCCTATGATGGCACTGGAGATCCCGCAAATCATGTCAAGACATTCTCCAATGCACTATTGTTGTAGCCCATGCATGATGCTATTAAGTGTCGGGTATTTCCTCAAACCCTGTTAGGAATGGCTCAAAGATGGTATAGTCGTTTGCCACCAAATTCGATTGGATCCTTTAGAGACTTGAGACAAGCTTTCATTAAGCAATTCATCAATGGAAGAGTGCATGAGAAAAGTTCAGCATCTCTCATGAGCATTGTGCAAGGAGCAAAAGAGTCCTTGAGAGACTATCTAAATCGTTTCACCAAGGAAGATTTGAAGGTCCCAGACCTTGATGACAAGGTAGCTATGATGGCACTGCAGCAGGGAAGTCGGGATGAGTTCTTCAAGACATCCTTGGCCAAGCGCCCCCCCTAAAAGCATGTTACAGCTCCAAGATAGGGTCGAGAAGTATATCAAAGTAGAGGAAAGTATGAGGAAAACAGTAGTGAATAACGAGCCTGCTGGTGGCAAGAAGCGAAAGACTGATCTAGAATATAATGCTAAGGACAAGTATCCTAGAACTGAGCAAAACACTGATTCAACCCCAAAGAAGGGAGGACTTGGGCAAAATTTCACCGAATATGCTGAACTGAATGCTCCCAGAAGTTAGATCTTAATGGAAATTTAAAGAGATAGGGAATTCCGTTGGCCTAAACACCTAAAAACTGATCCTACTCAGCTAGATAAAAGCAAGTATTATGGATTTCATAAGGACGCTTGTCATGACACCGATGAGTGTAGGCAACTGAAAGATGAAATAGAATTCCTTATTCAAAAGGGAAGGCTAAGCAAGTATACTGGAGATGGAGGAGATATGAGTAATAATGGAAGAAGGAACTTTGATGATTGCAGAAGGGATCAGGATGATCAGGGGCGAAATCCCCAACCAAGGGGACCAGTGATTAACACAATCTTTGGAGGACCATGACCCTGAGGGCCAGTGATAAATAGAATCTTCGGAGGGCAAATTATTGTTGGTTCATCTAAAAATTCAAGGAAAACATACACTAGAGAAGTTATGCATATTGTTGGAGAAGCCCCGAAAAGGGCTAGGACAGGAGTAATAATGACATTTGATGATTCTGACTTGGAGGGAGTGAAATTTCCTCATGATGATCCACTGATCATAACACCGATAATAGGAAACAGCCCAGTGAAGAGAGTTCTTGTAGACAATGGTGCCTCGGTGGACATTTTGCTTCATGATACCTTTATAAGGATGGGTTACAATGATTCTCAATTAACCCCAACTGATATGCCGATATATGGATTTGCTGGAGTGGAATGCCCCGTGGAAGGGATAATTAAGTTACCAATGACCATAGGTCAGGAACCAAGATAGGAAACACAGATGTTAGACTTCGTAGTGGTAAAGGCTGGATCAACTTACAATACAATCATGGGAAGAACGGGAATACATGCTTTCAAGGCAGTCCCTTCTTCTTACCATTCAGTGATGAAGTTTCTCACCCGGAATGGGATTGGAGAAGAGAGAGGAGATCAAAAGATGGCCAGAAGTTGTTATGTGGCCTCTCTTAGGGAAGATGGAGTTGGGGGGCAGGTTCTGCCTATCGAAGATCTGGATATCCGTGAGAACGACGAGAAAAGAGGGAAGCCAGCACAAGATTTGGTTCCAATTCCTTTGGCTCCCGAGGATCTTGAGAAAGTAACCTTCATTGGAGCATTACTAGAGGAGCCTCTTAGAGGGAAGTTGGTGAGCTTTTTATAAGAGAATAGTGATGGATTTGTATGGTCAACAGCTGATATGCCTGGCATAGACCCGGAACTGATCACTCACAAGCTGAACGTGGATCGAAATCGAAAGACTGTGAAGCAAAAGAAAAGAAGTTTTGCTCTGGAGAGGTAGGAAGCTATTAATAAAGAAGTAGAGAAGCTCTTAGAGACTGGTTTCATTGAGGAGATACAGTTTCCGGAATGGTTAGCAAACCCTGTGATGGTAAAGAAGGATAATGGAAAATGGAGAATGTGCGTAAATTTCACCAATCTGAATTACGCATGCCCAAAGGATTGTTTCCCGTTGCCTAGGATAGACACATTGATAGATGTTATTGCTGGTCAGCTGGTCATGAGATGCTGAGTTTCATGGATGGATTCAGTGGATACAATCAGATCAAAATGCAAAAGGATGACATCCCTAAGGTATCATTCATCACTGACTTTGGTGTATTTTGTTATCTTCTTATGGCATTTGGTCTCAAGAATTCAGGAGTTGTCTATCAAAGGTTGGTAAATAAGATTTTCAAGGATCTTATTGGCAAAACTATGGAAGTTCATATTGACGATATGTTAGTCAAGAGTTTGGTAAAGACTGATCATATAACCCATTTGAGGGAAGCCTTTGAGGTGCTAAGATATCATAAAATGATGTTAAATCTTGCAAAGTGTGCTTTCAGAGTAGGATCTGGAAAGTTTTTGAGTCTGATGGTCTCCAAGAGGGGAATCGAGGCCAATCCCGATAAAATAAAAGCTATCCTGGATATAGAACCACCACATTCCATAAAGGACGTTCAGAAACTCACTGGAGGAGTTGTAGTTCTAGGAAGATTCATCTCTAAATATGGAGATAAGTGCTTATCATTCTTCAAATCCATGAAGAAGGTGAAAGATTTCATATGGACTGAGGAAAGTCAGGAAGCGTTTGAGGGATTAAAGAAGTATATGGCTCAAGCCCCAATCTTGGCCAAGCCAGCTTTGAATGAGATTTTGTACCTATATTTGGTTGTTTTAGAGAATGCCTTGAGCGCTGTATTGGTGAAGGAGGAACTTAAAGTCTAGAATCTCATATATTATGTCAATAAGATCCTGCACAGAGCTGAGTTGAATTATTCGACTATTGAAAGGTTTGCTCTAGACCTAGTAATGGCTTCGAGGAAGTTGCGTCCTTACTTTCAAGCTCATAAAATTGAAATGTTAACAAATCAGCCCTTGAGGAACATCATTCACAGCCCCAAATTTAGCGGGAGGCTGATTAAGTGGGCAATAGAATTGGGAGAGTTTGATATTAAGTACAAGCCACGAACGGAAATAAAAGCTCAGGCATTGGCTGACTTTGTGGTGGAATTTACCATACCCAACCAAGAAGTCAGGGGCAGGAAGATACCGAACCTCAAGACACAGAAGGTGATAAAGGAGGCAAAGAAAAGGGCGTTAAAGAGAAGGAATATTGGGTTCTCTATTTTAATAGAGCATTAAAAACAAATTTGAGTGGAGCAGGGCTTATTTTACAAATCCCAGATGGGTTCTTGATTGAATACGCCATGAAGTTAGACTCCCCAACCACAAATAATGAAGTTAAGTACCTCAAGACACAGAAGGTGATAAAGGAGGCAAAGAAAAGGGCGTTAAAGAGGAGGAATATTGGGTTCTCTATTTTGATGGAGCATCAAAAATAAATTCGAGTGGAGCAGGGCTTGTTTTACAAAGCCCAGATGGGTTCTTGATTGAATATGCCATGAAGTTAGACTTCCCAACCACAAATAATGAAGCAGAGTATAAAGCTCGGATAGCTGGCCTCGATCTAGCAGGAATATTGAGGGTTAAGAATTTGAAAGTCTGTAGGGATTCGAAGCTTGTCATATCCCAGGTCAAGGGAGAGTTTGAGGCAAGAGATGAAATTATGGCTAGGTATGTACGCCTAGTGAGGGCTGTGATGACCCAATTCGATGAATGCCATGTTGAGCACATTCCAAGGGAGGAAAATGCTAAGGCAGATGCGTTGTCTAAGTTCACTTCATCAGAGATAGAGAAGAGTTCAGTAAGTGTGTACTTTCGCGTTTTAAAAACACGGAACATTGATGTTAAGATTGTAGCACTTATAGGGATGGGGACATCATGGATAGATCACATTAAGGCCCATTTTCAAACTGGTTGGCTGCCAAATGATGTGACTGAAGCACGAAATTTGACTGTTCGAGCGTTGAGATATTCCTTAATCGATGGAATTATGTATAAAAGATCTTATGTAGTTTCTTATTTGAGATGTCTCAGGCTTGATGAGGCACGTTTGGATCTTGAAGAAGTACACGAAGGAATCTACGTGCAACACTTGGGGGCAGAGCACTGGCACATAAGATAACCCATTTAGGCTTTTATTGGCCAGAAATGATGGCTGATGCCAAAGACTATGTGAAGAAGTGTAAACATTGTCAGAAACATGCACCAGTAGTTCGACAACCTCCTGAGATGCTGACTTCCATCAATTCTCCCATCCCTTTTGCTACATGGGGAATGGATATACTTGGGCCTTTCCCCATGGCCACTGCGCAAAAGAAATTTCCGATTGCAGCTATAGATTATTTTACTAAATGGATTGAAGCTAAATCTTTAGCCAAGATCACAACTAAACAGGTTGCACAATTCCTGTGGGAAAACATTATGTGCAGATATGGAATTTTGCGTATCCTAGTCACCGATAATGGAACACAGTTCAACAATGAAGAGCTTAGAAGGTACTGCGAGGAGGACGAGATTGAGTTATGATTTACCTCTGTAGCTCATCCGCAAGCCAATGGGCAAGCGGAAGTGGCAAATCGTATAATTCTAGATGGTTTAAAGAAGAGGATTGAAAAATCCAGAAGTAATTAGGTGGATGAGGTACTCCTAATACTGTGGGCTTACAGGACTACTTGTAGAGTCATTACTAGAGCAACACCCTTTATGTTGGCATATGGAGCAGAGGCGGTTGTTCCTGTGGAAATATCACACTCGTATCCCAGGATCCAAGCATACAATGCTGAAGAAAATGAGGAAGGACAAAGGCTAGCCCTGGATCTAATTGATGAAGTACAGGATAAGGTACATGCCTAGATAGTGGAATATCAGAAAAAGGCTTCTTTTTACTACAACTTAAGGGTGAAAGAAAGGTTTTTCAAGCAAGGAGACTTGGTTCTGAGGAAGGTGGAAGCTTCTGGTGTAGGGCAGAAGGGAAAAATCACCCCAAATTGGGAAGGGCCATACAAGATCAAAAGTGTTCAAGGACAAGGATCCTACAAGCTGGAGACTATGGAGGGTTTTGAAGTCCCAAGAACCTGGCACGCACAGAACCTGAAAATTTTCTATGTGTAAGATAGATGAGCATGATTCTCACTTGTCAAAATGACAAGTAGGTTGAAAAGCACCTTTAAGCTTTGTTTGCTTAGGATTCCATGTTTTAGTTTTATAAGACTAATCTTTCAAGTTTGAGGTTTATTAAGACTTGTGTAAGGGATAAATCCCGAAAGTTTATGAAATTATAAAATTTCCAAAATATGGCTAAAGTTCCTATGACACACAAGTTATGGTAGAGAAACTAAATGCAATAAGAGCATAAAGTTTGATAAGCAAAAGTATGAATAAAAAGGTACAAAGTTAGATAAATAATATGTAGATAAATAAGCCACGCAGGGCCAATAAAAAACTCTAAGGAGCAGAGGTGCCCTCGGCATCCATGTCTTCATCCCCTTCGCTCTCACTAGATGTCTCAGCAGTGCCAGACTCGGAGGAAGAAGAGCTGTGATTTGCTGTTGTAGGCCTGGAAGACGACACCGGAGGAGGGAGAAGTTGGTCCTAAGGGATGTCATCCGAGACAACTACATGAGTACAAAACATCTGCAGTAGAGTCTCATCATCTGGACACACGTAGTCCGCCGGGTTAATGTCGGGACAAGCCTCGTTCACGGTCCCAAGAGCCGTGTCCCAGCCAGTCCTAAAAAACCCAAGGAACACCGTGTCATCCCTGACCCTCATAGATTGAGTAAACTCCTCTGAGTCCAGATAAGAATCAATCGCTCTATCCTTCTCGGCCTTCAGAGTGATCAGCTCAGCGTTTGCCTCTCCTAGCTCCTCCTCCTTGCACTTCATCTTTCTCTCTAGCGAAGCATACTTCCTCTGCTGCCTCTTGAGGGCATTGTCTGTATTGTCCGAGGCCTTCTTCCACGACTCGGCTTGCCTCATAGCCGCTTGGAAATAAGCGTTAGTGTTAGGTCACACTTTCACTGTAGAGGGGGTGAATACAGTGTTTATTACAATCAAATCAAACTTCAAGAACTTATGTAACAGAAAACAAACTTTATTGAAACAATAAACTCTGTTACAATCTGGAACTGTTATCTCTCAGTGATGAACAAAATATCACGAGAGCTGCTAGGGTTACAGTAAATAATATTCTCGATAATGATAACACTTATAGTGTAAACCCTATGTCTGTGTTTATATACTACACAGTTACAAGATAATCGCTAATTAATATGGAATATAATTCTGCTTCCTAAAATATATCAATCAGATATCTTCTATTCTGAGTATTCCATTCTTCACGGAATTCCTTCTTCATGCATATCTCTTCTTATGTTTATCTTGATCTTCTTAACTTTAATCAGCTACTGTCCTTATCTGATCGTCCTTCAGCACTTAAGTTCCGATATCTATCTCCTGATGACATAAGTACTGATATCCCTTAAGTTCTGACTTCCAGTATAAGTACTGATCAGTTAAGTACTGATTTGTTCTGTTCAAATAAGATCTGAAATCTAAACATAAAATATATTAGCCATGACATTATCAAATATATCTAACAATCTCCCCCAACTTGTAAATTAGCAAAATATACAAGTTTAACAGATATTTGATGATGTCAAAAACATTAAGTACAAATGCATGAGAAATAGACAAGATAACTACAACTTACAGTCCTTAAAGCTTTTACCAATTCAACTTCTGATAACAACTTTGGTCTGTATACACATCAGAATTTAAGTAGTTGTAGATCTTTGACTTGGCTTCATCATTTTCTGATCTCTCTGATGTCAGGAGTTGTTCTGAGATAATTCTTCAAAAAACATTTCTCAGCATATCTGAGTTCATCAATCATTCTCCGTTTGACATCTTTAAGCTCTGCAGTATCTTCACCAGTTTGAAATATTGCAGCTCTGAGATCATTAATCTTTGCTTTTCTCAACTCCCGATCTAGTCTTATGACATAAGCTTTGTTAGACTCTAGATTAAATTCAAGCCCCTTAATACCAAGATATGTTCTGATCTGTGCAATATTAGGCTTCATATCAACAATATCACCATTGTGATTTCTGTACTTTGGAACATATCTGCTGTCAGACTTAACAGAATAAAGCCTTTTCTGTCTCTGAATCTGTTTCTTTAAGTAGTTTGCAGCAGTCTCTGTTATTCTGTCATCCACTTGAAGTAAGAAAAGTACATGCTCCAATTCTTCAAAATACTTCAAAGGAATGGCATTTTGTCTTATATGATAAACCCTACCATCTGTCATGAAATACAACATGATGTATTCTTTCAAGTAGGTATGGTAAACCATCTGTACAGATTCTAGTTGATTCAATCTCTCAGGAGTTGCTCCAATACCTGGTTCACTCAAGGAAGTTGGATCATCGGTAGTGTTGTGTACTCTTCTTTCATCAGCACTTCCCAATCCAGTTTTATCTCTAGCTTCCTTTCCAGTAACTACTCTTGCTTCAAAACCACTTGGAGTAGTCTTCAAAGATTGAGTCTGTTTTGCTTTAGTGAATCCTGGTAAGAGTGTTTTAGATTTATTTTCTGATATCAAGTTAACTTGAGCACTGTCAGAGATTACTTGCTTCTTCTGAATATCAGAACTTACAATTTCTTGACTCTGAACAACTTGAGCCATGTCAGAGGTTGTTTTAAGAACTTTTCTTGAAGTCAGAGCAAGATCATCTTTTCCATCAGTAATTTCTTCTTCCTCAGGAGGTACATAAGGCTTGATAGGTTCACCAACCTTTTCTTTACCCTTGGATCTTGGATCTATCTGTGGTTGTGATCTAGCCAAAGTTTCTTCAGTATGTATCCTTTCTTTGATCACAATGCCTTTAGGTTTTGGAAGTAACTTTTTACCAGAAGCTTCAGATTTAGATGTGACTTTCTCTGATTTAAGTCTGGCTTCTTCTTCCTTTAAACTTTCCAAGTCCATCCCTGGATTTTCTTGAAGAAATAACTGTCTTGACATTTCCTCATCAAGATCTAGAAGTTCATCAGAACTTATCCTTTTACCAGCAGCAGAATTATTCTTTTCCCAGTATCAGAACTTGTTCTGTGACTAGCTTGTCTTGATGTAAACCTTCTACCTTGACTATGACCACTACCCATTCCAGAGTTTCCTTGGTCATCTTTTCCATCATCCTTTCCTTGCAGTGACTTGTTGGTTTTGCATTTGGACTTAATTACCTTCTCCCCCTTTTTGGCATCAGCAGGTAATAAAAGAGAGATAAGTAGTTCCACTGAGGTCTGGATTTCAGTAAGTTGCGATTGCTGAGAAGCTTGATTTGTCAGAATTTGATCAATCTGAGCTTGTTGCTTCTCTTGAGTTTTCTCAATATAAGCAACCCTGTCAATGGTAGGTTGGAAGAACTTTTTCTTATCAATTTTCCAAACTTGTTCCTGTTTGATAAAGTTCTCCTGAATCTTGTGTAGCTCTGCATGAGTGTTGGAATGAAGACCTTGTAGATGTTTAGTACTCAATGCAGTGACTCTAAGCTGGGTTTTAAAATCATCAGAATGTAACATTTCATCAGCTTTAGTCAAGTGCTCAGCAAGATGTAAAGCATTTGGAACACATGAAACTGAGTTCCATTCCTTAGTCCACTCCTGACCTGCAAGAGTTTCACTCCAAGGTACTGGTGCATCCCTGAGAACAAATTCTTTTACCAGTTCAGACTTAGGAAGAGTCAGTGGAGGAGTATGTCCTGAAGGACCTGCTTCATCAGCATCTACAGTTGTAGCAGCCTCACCAGTATCTCCAACATTTGCAGCATCAGAACTTAGAGAATCAGTATCTTCTGATAAGACAACTGTGTGAGTAGCAATGGAGGCTTCAACATCCTCTAATTGCTGATCTGATACGAAGTTCTGATCAACAGCCATATCCTGATGCTCACCTAAAATCTGATCATCAGCATCTTGATGCAGAGAAGGTGTTAGTGATAACTCAGGAGTTTGAACAGCATCAGTAACAGGTGTTGTGGAAGGATTATTTGCTGTTGGAGCTTCTAAGAAAAGTATTTCAGGCACAACCAGGTTCTGAATATCAATTTCAGCACTTGTGCCTGGATCAACAAGAGACATAGAAGGTGAATTAGCCTTGTCAGATACAGGATCCTGAGATGGAGTTGATGGAGAAGAAGTGACTGGAGCAAATTCCTTGTCTTGTGAGATCAGAGATTCCTGATCCCCTTCCTTAGCTGCTTCCTCCTCATCATCTGAAACTGGCCTTTGTGCCCTCTGTTTCTTGTACTTCCTTGTTGATTTGGATTCCTTGGGAGTTTTAGGAACCGTCATATGTCTAAGCCTCTTGAGAAGCCTAGAACCCCCAATTGCAGAATCCTTCTGAGAAGTTGCCTTCTCAGCTTCATTTACCACAGGTTCTGAAGAAGGAATCGGTTTCTCAGAATCTGAGTCATCTCTCAAGGTGATCCTCCTCCTCTTCTGAGATGTTTGAGGAACAGTCTTTGTTCTCTTTGGTTTAGAGGATGTAGGCTTCACAGTAGGTGCTGAAGAAGAAGGTTGAGCAGTCTGTGAAGTGGAGAGATAGGATTTGAGATAAGTTCTGAGGGTAAGTTGAGTAGAATGAGAGGTAGGTACTGAGGTTGATGGATTTTGGTTATGGTGAGTTGGTTGAACATTTGAGTAAACAGATTTGTAAGTAGCAGGATCAGCATTTACCAGAATCTGTTTCACAGACTGAGGAATCTGTAATGGTCTCACCATTGATTTCTTTGTGTCAGCATTTATCAGGTCGTTAAAGTACCTTTTTGCAACCTTAAAAGGTGGGGTTTGAGTGCTGACTAACTGGGGTTCAGCAGTACAATACGTATAAATAAGTTGACAGAATCTAGCAAAATAAACAACATCTCGATCCTCTGTCATCCTATCCCCAATAAAACCAATTATTCCAGTTGCAAAATCAAAATGAGTTTGATGGATAATAGCATACCCGATGTGCTGACTCAGAATTGGGATGGCATCAAAATTTGAACACTTGTTGCCAAAAGCCTTGGTGATGCAATCGAAGAAAAACTCCATTCTCTTCTGATATTAGCCCGTTTCAACTGTCCAAGTTTCGTCAGACTCTTTTCATATCCCAAATCAGTCATTAACCCCCGAAGTTCTGATTCCTCTGGTATAGAGAAGGTACAATCTTCTGGAAGATGTAATGCTCTTCGTACTGTACCAGGAGTGACTACATAGGATGAATCACCCACTTGGAAGATAATACTGGGAGTTCCTCGTTTACCACCATCATCAAAAACTCCAGTCCTCCAGAACCGCAGAACTTGTTGACTTGAAAATAATTCAGGCTGAGTTAAGGCGTACCCAACCTCACTATGTGCAAGAAGATCTTGCACAAAATGCAATCCAGATGGAGCTTCAGAATGATCAAGAATTGCAGCATAGTTGTTTGGAACAAACTTTGCTCCATCAATGATTAAATCCTTTGGTGCCATGTGAAAGAATTGAAGTATGCCTGTTAGGTGTTTGAGATAATGTCTGTATGAAAAACCAACGTGAGAAAGAATGAGAAAGAGAGTAAAAGTAAGAAGAGAGATAAAGGATAAAGAAAATAAAAGATTAAAGAAATCTTCTCTCTGTTGTTCTTATACTCTGAAAAAAAATGTTACCGTTGGACACCTGTCAGACATGCAGTAATAACGGATAGTTACTGGGCTCGAGAAAACAGGAATGATTACTTACCCAGTTGCCTTGTTTCAAGGAAAAACCATTTCAGTTATCAAGAGACACAGTTTTAATTCAAAATTTAAACCGTTAGCACTGATTGAATTAGTTTTCACTGCAACATTAATATTCTGAAAATGAATCATGTTAAAAATGACCGAGATAATTTCGATGAATAAGTGCTGACAAAGAATCAGAACTTAAATAAAGACAAAATTTAAATGGTCATCAGAATATCAAGCAGGATTTAACAACACAAGATAAAATAACTCAGAGACAAAATCTTGAAGTAAAAACAGTTTTCATTAATATATCAAGTCAATACATATATGAAATAGAAATTACATCAATACAAGATTTTCCCTAAGCTTCTAATCCTAACGTCAACAGCTTTAGTCCTAGCTAAGAAGCCTGACAAAGCTGAGGATGAAGAAGAACAGGAAGAAGACGAGATTAAGTCATCTTCCTCTTCCTATCTTCGACAAACAAGATAGCGAGTCGAATGATTCGCTCTTGCTGACGGATAGCTTCCCGCCTTTCCTCCTCCAGGCGCTCCAGATGGCGATGGTAATCCATCTCGAAGAATAGAAGGTGAGCCAGCACCTCCTGTGGGACAGAGTCCCAGATCTCCTCAGGAATGGCTGTTATATGCCACTCCTGCTGCCACTCGGCACAACTGAGCTCCATTGTGAAGGTTTGTGTGTTCAAAAACATGTTGTATCGAACCATTGTGTTTTTGACAGAAGAAGGAGGATAAGTGTGTGAGAAGAATGTGATGGAAAGACTGATGTGAAGTGGTTGCATATATAGGCAAGAGAATGCCAAGAGACGCAAAGATATTTAATGCTGACAGGTAGAATTAATTCTACCTCGTCTCCCTAGACTTGGAAAAAGAATAACAGTCATTGGAAAGAGGAATCATGGTCTAGACCGCACAAGACACAAGAAACAGTGGACTGTTCAAGTACAAAACCATTAATCCTAATCATAGTGACTATTAATCTTCCACTTCAACATATTTGAGTACAAACTGAGACTGTTATCAAATTTTATTCAAAGATAAGCCAAGTAAAGGATTAGACTGAGAAATCAGAACTTAGACCTATACCAGAACTTAACAGTCATCAGAACATAATTTCTTAACTCGAAAAAGGAATGCCCATCTTAGTAAATCCTCATACAAGTTCTGAGTTATGAACGTCAGAACTTAATCATCAGAACGTGTAACTAGAAATTGTCCTCAGAATTTGTGCAAAAATGACACAATGACTGTTTATCTAAAATAACATAGACCACCACAGAAATTTTCATCATTCAGATGGAGTGATTAGTGTGTGCATTAAGCTAAATAATAGACAAAGAGTAAAGTCTGATTCACTTCAGTACATCTTAGAAATAAGTCATAATTAAAATTTTGCTAAAGAGCTGTCATTATCCTGAAACCTACTGATAAATGAGTTCATGCATGAGTCCACCTCAACTGTTTTTGTGCTAATTTTATGCATCTTTAAAATTCTCTTTTACAGTGGCTTCTCAGTGTAAGTGAGTCACGACTGCTTATCAGAATTTATGCTATTATCAGAGTATTTCTCCAGTAATCATAGAGTGTGAAAAGTCACCAAGAAAATATTTTGCTTTTCTAATGCATATTTACTTAATACCAGCAATGCACTTGGGTCATCCCTTCCACATTTTTACTCTAGATCTCAAAGGAGTACCTGATTTTATTCTTTGATCTTTTTGCTTTTTCTTTTGATAAGAGAGGTCTATCAGCACTTAGTGCATTCAGCAGTTTTACTAGTATCAGAACTTAACAGATGAGTAGCATTATTCTAATTTGTGACTTAGTAATAAGATATACAAAGTGAACTTAACTAAGCTCAATTATCAGAATTTGCTAGTGTCATAAGATTTCCACTGAAATAATTACTTCTTCCATGGAATCATTTGTTTATTGAAGACTACTAGGTCAGTATCTAGCACAGTTATCCTCATAGGATTGAATAGTTACTGAAACAGACATATCACTTAGCAGAGTTTAGAAACATATATCAGACAACAGTCAGTACTTAAAGACATTTATCAATTAATGCACAGAATATACAAAGAGATTAATTCTGTAAATACTGATCATAAAGTCTGATAACATAGAACAAGTTTAAGCAGATTTAGAGAAAGAACCTGAAATCATTCCAAGTTCATTTACCAATTTTGTAAAGGTAGCTTCACACAGTGGTTTTGTGAAGATATCTGCTACTTGTTGATCTGTGGGAACAAAATGCAATTCCACTGTACCTTCATCCACATGTTCCCTGATGAAATGGTACCTGATGCTGATGTGCTTTGTCATAGAGTGTTGAACTGGATTACCTGTCATAGCAATAGCACTTTGATTATCACAGTAAATAGGGATTTTGAAATATGTTAACCCATAATCCAGTAACTGATTCTTCATCCAGAGAATCTGTGCACAGCAGCTTCCTGCAGCAATATACTCTGCTTCTGCAGTTGATGTGGAAATTGACTTTTGTTTCTTGCTATACCAAGAAACCAACCTGCCTCCAAGAAATTGGCAGCTACCACTTGTGCTTTTCCTGTCAATTTTGCAACCTGCAAAATCTGCATCTGAGTAACCTATTAATTTAAAATCTGATTCTCTAGGATACCATAATCCTAGATCAGCTGTTCCTTTAAGATACTTAAAGATTCTTTTTACAGCTGTTAAGTGAGGTTCTCTTGGATCTGCTTGAAATCTTGCACAAAGACAGGTAGCAAACATGATATCTGGTCTACTAGCAGTTAGATAGAGAAGTGAGCCAATCATACCTCTGTAATCAGTAATATCTACTGAATTACCAGTATCCTTATCCAGTTTTATTACAGTGGCCATGGGAGTGGATGCACTTGAACAGTCTTGCATTCCAAATTTCTTCAGCAAGTTTCTGGTGTACTTAGATTGACAAATAAAAGTTCCTTCTTCACTCTGTTTGACTTGAAGGCCCAGAAAATAACTGAGTTCTCCCATCATACTCATCTGATATCTTGACTGCATTAGTTTGGCAAACTTTTTGCAAAGTTTGTCATTTGGAGACCCAAAAATAATATCATCAACATAAATCTGAATCAAAAGTAAGTCCTTGCCATGGTTGAGATAGAACAGTGTTTTGTCAATAGTTCCTCTGTTGAATCCACTTTCCAGAAGAAACTGAGCTAAAGTCTCATACCATGCTCTAGGAGCTTGCTTAAGTCCATAAAGTGCTTTATCAAGCCTGTAGACATAATCTGGATATTTGGAATCTACAAAGCCTGGAGGTTGTTCAACATATACTTCCTCTTCCAATTCTCCATTGAGAAAAGCACTTTTCACATCCATTTGAAAGACAGTAAACTTTTTGTGAGCAGCATAAGCCATGAATATCCTTATGGCTTCTAACCTAGCAACTGGAGCAAATGTTTCATCATAGTCAATTCCCTCCTGTTGAGAATATCCTTTTGCAACCAGCCTTGCCTTGTTCCTTACAATTATGCCATCACTTGTCAGTTTTGTTTCTGAATACCCACTTTGTACCAACAACCGATCTATTCTTAGGTCTTGGCACTAAGGTCCAGACTTTGTTTCTTTCAAATTCATTCAACTCTTCCTGCATTGCTTGCACCCAATCAGCATCTTGAAGAGCTTCTTCCACTTTCTTTGGCTCAGACTGAGAGAGAAAAGAATTGTAAAGACATTCATTCGAAGTACCTGTTCTAGTTCTGACACCTGCCTCAGGATTTCCAATTATCAAATCAGGTGTATGTGATTTTGTCCACTTCCTTGCAGATGGAAGATTTTCTCTAGAACTGGATGCTCCCCCATGATTCATGCTGTCTTCGGTTTCATTTTCTGATGCTCCCCCTGAAACTATGCTCTCTGAGTTGGATCCTTCAGCATTTAGATTTTCAGTACTGTCAGTACTTGGCTTATCAGAACTTGACGAATCAGAATTTGAAGAGCCAGATGTATGTTCTGATGCTTCTTGAGATGTGATAATATCTTGAGTATGCTCCCCCTGTATTGGTGCATCTTCCTTTGACGTAGTCACCACAGTTTCAATAACATCAGAGTTTAATCCATCAGAATTTACAGTATCAGGACTTAGACTGTCAGGACTTGAGGTATCAGAATATGAATCTTCATTTTCAAATCTCAGCTGATCATGATCAATGCAATCTTCAAGTCCAGTGATCTTCTTGTCATTAAAAGAGACATTGATAGATTCCATGACCACTTTTGTTCTCAAATTATAGACTCTGAAGGCTTTTGTAGAAAGTGGATATCCAACAAAGATTCCCTCATCAGCTTTTAGATCAAACTTGGATAGCTGTTCAGGATGAGTCTTGAGAACAAAACACTTACATCCAAATACATGAAAGTATTTGAGATTTGGCTTCTTGTTCTTCACCATCTCATATGGTGTTTTTCCATGCTTGTTAATGAGTGTTGCATTTTGAGTAAAACAAGCAGTCTGCACAGCTTCAGCCCAGAAATAGGTTGGAAGCTTTGCTTCTTCAAGCATTGTTCGTGCAGCTTCAATGAGAGTTCTATTCTTCCTTTCAACAACTCCATTTTGCTGTGGAGTTCCAGGAGCAGAAAATTCCTGCTTTATTCCATGATTTTTGCAGAACTCTTCCATTATCAGATTCTTGAATTCAGTGCCATTATCACTCCTCAAAATTTTCACAGAATCTTTGATCAATTTATCCAGATGTTTGACATGATAATCAGGATAGATGCAGTTTCACTTTTTGTGTGCAAGAAATACACCCATGTGTATTTGGTGAACTCATCTACTATGACCAACGCATATTTCTTCTTTGCAATAGACATGACATTCACTGGACCAAATAGATCAACATGAAGTAGATAATAAGGCTCAAGAATTGATGATTCAGTCTTTCTCTTGAACGAAGATTTTCTTTGTTTAGCCTTCTGACATGAGTCACAAAGACCATCAGGAACAAACACTGATTTTGGCAGTCCTCTCACAAGATCTTTCTTGATCAGTTCATTTATCTTGTTGAAGTTTAAATGAGAGAGTTTCTTGTGCCAATTCCAGCTTTCTTCAGTTGAGGCTCTACTCACTAAACAGATTGCAGAACCATCAGAACTTCTTGAAAGCTTAGCTTCATAAATGTTACCACGCCTGAATCCCTTCAGAACAATTTTTTCTTTAGATTTACTAACTATTTCACAATGTTCTGCAAAGAAATCAACATGATAACCTCTGTCACAGATTTGACTTATACTCAGTAAGTTGTGTTTAAGTCCTGAGACCAGAGCTACATCTTTAATGATGACATTCCCAAGATTGATATTGCCATATCCCAAAGTTTTTCCAATGTTGCCATCTCCATAAGAAACACTTGGGCCAGCTTTCTCCACAAAGTCTGATAGCAGGGCCTTATTTCCAGTCATATGTCCTGAACATCCACTGTCCAGAACTAAAATATTTTTCATGTTGCCCTGCAATCAAAAAGACCACTAATTATTAGTTTTAAGGACCCAGACTTGCTTGGATCCTTTGGCCTTTTTAGGTTTGTTAACATTTGCAGCGGATTTAGCATCAGATTTTATGTTAACAGTTTTCTCATCAGAACTTATACTACCAGACTTTGAATCAGAACTTACACTAGAAGGAACAACAGAAACTTTCTTTAAAGAAGGTTTTATTTGATAATAATCATAGTACAAACTATGATATTCCTTACAAGTATAAATGGAATGCCATAAACTACCACAATGAAAACAAGGATTTTGTGGTTTGTATCTAACAGACTGACTCTTAACTCCTGATTTTGAAGATAAGGAGTTAATATTCTTATTTTTCCTGCAAAAAGAAGCCAGATGGTTAGAACTTCCACAGTTATGACACGCTTTCCTAGGAGCATCAGGAACAGATTTATAGTTATTGCTTTTATTCACACCTTCCTTTCCATTCCTGTTTTTCCTAGGTGATTTTACCTTGTTTGCATTCTTAACATCTTTCAGCTTATGCTTAAGCTGCTTCTTTGTCATTAAGCCTATGTTGACTTCAGCTGTCTTTTCCTGTTTTAGTTTGTCAGAAGCTAATTCCTTTTTAACTTCTGATTTCTCATTTTCAGATTTTTCAGTTACAAACTTAACAGGTTTTAACTTCGGCTTTTGCTTATCAACAGGCTTAATTTCTATAGTTCCTTTTTCATTTTTATTTTCTCCATAACCTAAGCCCTCTTTCCAGTTTCCACTGCTTAGCAAATTTTGAGTTGTTTTGCCAGAGTTAGTCCAAGTTCTGATAATCTCTCTCTCCTTTTCTAACTCAGTTTTTAGAGATTCATTCATTTTTAGCACTTCATCCCTAACATAAAAAGCATCATCTCTATCCTGCTGAGTTTGATGGAACATGACTAACTCTTTTTCTAAGAAATCATTTCTTTTCCTAAAAGCAAGATTTTCAGAAGTTAATCTTTCACATGTTAAAGTTTGATCTCTATAACTAACAAACATGGTTTTAAGATATCTTCTCAACTCATTAATATCATCAGTATGAAAAGCATAAGTAGTCTGAGGTACCTTTGTTTCAGCAGCTTCAGAACTGCTCTCAGAACTTGATTTATCAGCATTTGCCATCAATGCATAGTTCTCCTCACTTTCAGAGTCTGAGGTGTCTGTCCAGCTTTTCTGCTTTGTGACAAGAGCTTTGCCTTTGTCACTCTTGGTCTTCTTGCAATCAGGAGATATGTGGCCTTTCTCACCACAATTATAACATTTAACATTAGCGTAATCTCCTCTGTCAGACTTTCCTCCTCTTCCTTCAGATCTTCTGAAATTCTTCTTATCAGAACTTATGCCTTTTCTGGAAAACTTCTTTCCCTTCCTGAACTTCCTGTATGCAATCTTTGTGATTCCTTTCACCATAAGAGCACACAGCTTCATCATCTCCTCATCAGCATCAGTTTCAGGCAAGCTTTCAGAATCTGAGTCATCATCACTCTCAGAACTTGATGACTCAGTATCAGATTTTATGATAAGAGCTTTACCCTTGTCTTTCTTTGAGGAAGGTGGTTTGGGGGATTCCTCTTCAGCCTTGAGAGCAACTGTCCTTGACTTTCCTCCTTTCCTCTTGCTTCTTTGTTCCATCTCAAGTTCATGAGTCTTGAGCATTCCATAGATTTCATCAAGAGTTGTTTCATCAAGATTGTAGTTGTCTCTTATTGTTGTTGCCTTCAAATCCCAACATTCAGGAAGAGCTAACAGGAATTTAAGGTTTGTATCTTCAAGATCATACTCCTTATTTACTAATGACAAGTCATTCAAGAGTTTGACAAATCTATCATATACATCAGTCAATGACTCATTAGTCCTAGAGTCAAAGTGTTCATACTCTTGAGTGAGTATTGTCTTTCTGTTCTTCTTAACTGTTTCAGTTCCTTGACACCTTGTCTCCAGTGCATCCCATATCTCCTTAGCAGTCTTGCAGTTGATTACCCTGTTTGACATTACATTATCAATGGCACTATGCAATAAGTGTCGTACCTTGGCATCCTTAGCAATAGATGCTATATCTTCAGCAGTGTAATCACTCTTTTCCTTTGGTACGGTCATTGCTGCTTCACCTGCAACTACAACAGCGAGCTTGGTAGGTTTGTGAGGCCCTTCCTTGATTCTATCAAGGTATTCTGGATCTGTTGCTTCCAGAAACATGGTCATCCTTACCTTCCATATGGGATATTCAGATGGTCTCAATATGGGAACTCTGATAGTCTCATATCGACTCTGAGTTGATGTCTTTGATGATTCCTCAGTTTTGGTAGGCTTAGTTGGAGTTTCTGTGTCAGACATGATTGTGTTTGGATCTTTAACTGTATGTGTGTTAACAGAAGGCTCTGATACCACTTGTTAGGTCACACTTTCACTGTAGAGGGGGTGAATACAGTGTTTATTACAATCAAATCAAACTTCAAGAACTTATGTAACAGAAAACAAACTTTATTGAAACAATAAACTCTGTTACAATCTGGAACTGTTATCTCTCAGTGATGAACAAAATATCACGAGAGCTGCTAGGGTTACAGTAAATAATATTCTCGATAATGATAACACTTATAGTGTAAACCCTATGTCTGTGTTTATATACTACACAGTTACAAGATAATCGCTAATTGATATGGAATATAATTCTGCTTCCTAAAATATATCAATCAGATATCTTCTATTCCAAGTATTCCATTCTTCACGGAATTCCTTCTTCGTGCATATCTCTTCTTATGTTTATCCTCTCAAAATCTAGGCCCGCCACGATATCAATGAACTCCTTGGGGGTCACAGAGTGGTAGGACCAATCTCATTCATATTTCGTGGATCCAACCACGGTATCCCCCCGACAGAACCCCCAGAGGGGCTGGAAAGCACCAGTGGCAACAGAAGTGGAAGCAGCAGCAGAAGCAGGAGCAGTTGGGATTTCAGTTCCCCCTGAGGAAGTCTCCACCATAGGCTCTTTATGCTTTCTCAAAAAGCTAGGCTCCAAAGCCTTTCCCCGGGTATCCAACCCTGCGAGCCGGGCCTTTTTCATCCTCGCTGTTTCCTCAATAACAGGCAGGTATCTTCATTGATTTCATTAACAGCTGTAAAAACAAAAGAGAAACAAAAATAAGTGGTGTCAATAATACATGAAAGAAAGTAAAAATAAGAAGGGAAGAAAAATACCCTACACGGAAACTGAGGAAAGCCCCACATGGATCAGGGAAAACTCTTCTAATAAAGTCCAGCTGGGAGTTACGCCATTATCCTTTGTGAGCTCATCATAGATGATAGTCTCTTCGGGAGTAAGGTGAATAGATTTAAGGCTACCATCGCTGACCTTCCCGAAGGAAGATCTAAAGAGGGTGTCCCAGTCTTCATTCTCCTACTTAAGCCCGACAAAGCTATCCCTCCAGTGTTGGTTATTATCAGGGATCGAGGCACTGTTAAAAATCTGTTTGCATTTGGGTCTTTGTCTAATATAGACCCAGCCACAGGAATTTTGGGAACTATTGTAACACTGAAATTTTTTCCTAAAGACAACTGATGACAGAGGAAAACTACTTCTAAGACACAATACCATGAAACATAAAATGTTTCTCCAAGCATTAGGGGGAAGCTGACAAGGACTAATTTGTAGGTCTGCTAGTAAGATGGGAATGAACTCATGAAATGGAAACCTAAGCCCAACAGTAAGGGCGTCCGCATAGATGAATAGAGTGTCAGGCTTCCAATGGCATTTGCGATCACCACCTTCAGCAGGAACAATCCTAAGGAGGGACGAACATTGTAAGTGGTGTTAAGCTTGTTAATAACATCTACGTTGTACCACTTATTATAATAATCAAACGAATCTAAATGGGCATTAGATGGGTATTCATCCCCTAGTGTTAATAATGTTTAATAAAGACATATAAGAAGAACGGATTTTGATTTCATTACCTCGTTTGGAAGGAGAAGCGATCTTGTCCGCCCTCTCGGAACTCTTATCCTCCATTGATGGAGGTGAATGATAACTTGAAACTTTGGAAGGAAGAGAAGAAGGCTGGAAAGTTTCTAGAGGAGGAGAAGGAGGAGGGGAGTTTGTGAAATGAGAAAGTTTCTAGAGGAGGAGAAGGAGGAGGAGAGTTTGAGAAATGAGAAATGAGAAATAAGAAGTGTGATTTCTCACTTCACCCTCCCCCCTTATATAGCAATAAATATCCGATAAATGGGTCGGTAAAACAGAAGTTTAACCGACTATAACCAGTCAAAAACCCATTTGGGCCCAAAACCTGGAAGAATCCAGGAGAATTCTGGAAAATAAAATATTGAATTATATAAATAATTCAATGAATGCTGTGAAATTACAAGATCTTCTGGATTTTGGGCTTAAAAGTCCATAAAAGATTGGGCACAGCCCAAAGGATTAAAGTTTGGCCCCATTCCAGAAAAGAATGGGCCCAGCCCAAGGAATAGAATTTTTGGCCCAATTGAAATCCAAGAAATACATCTTAACTTCCTTCGATCAGGAATCTAATTTAATTCTTGGTCGACAAATTCTGCTTGAAAATATGCACGGCCAAGAAAAAAGGACCCTTAATTCGGTCAGAAAATGGAGAAATATCAGGTCTTGACCTAAAAATTCAATCAGAAAATCAGAAAATAAATCCTGACCGAATTTCGGTCAGGATCCTGGTCGAACTATTCTGGTCAAAAATACCCACGATCAGAAATTACAAGACCTTTGTTCGGTCAGAAAAACAGAATCAACGGCAAATCCTGACCGAATTTCGGTCATGAATCCTGATCGAACAACCCTGGTCGAAATAGGCCACGACCCGGAAAAATGGGAGGTTTATTCGGTCAGAATTGAACAACCAGGGGTCAAAATCCTGACCGAAATAGGTCAGGAATCCTGGTCGAACGTTCCTGACCGAAATAACCGTCGCCAAGGACAAAGTGAAGCATTATTCGACCAGGATCCTGGTCGAAATTCTTGTAGAAAAAAAAGAGAAAAGAAAGAAAGGAGAAAAGAAGAAAAAATGGGGGAGAAATAAAAATAGAAATTTCAGGAGAATTCGGAAAAAATAATAAATTCTGAAGAAAATTCCTGAATAATTTAAAGAAATTAGAGAAAATCCTTTATAAATTCCTAGAAATTATGAATATTTTTGGAATTTAAGGGAAATTTTCTATAAATTAAGGAAAAATCCCAGAAATTAAGGAAAAATTCCTGTAAATTAAGGAAAAATCCTAGAATTTAAGGGAAAATTCCTGTAAATTAAGGAAAATCCCAAAAATTAAGGGAAAATTCCTGTAAATTAAGGAAAAATCCCAGAATTTAAGAAAAAATTCTTGTAAATTAAGGAAATCCCAAAAATTAGGGAAAATTCATGTGAAGTTAGAAAAAATAACAGAAAACTCCTAAAAATAGGAATAAGATAAAGAAAATAATGGGATAAATCAGCTAATAAATAAAGTCCAGATAAGGGCACAATTTCTTGGAGATTGGCCTCCAAGAGCTCTTAGAAGATAAGGAATCAATTTATTACTTCTTAGGACTCCAAAGTCCATTCTAATTCAGAGACTTGTCCACCAAGTCTCCTAATTCCAGTCCAATTCAAGGACTCCCAACACCTATATAAGGGGTCTCACCCCCACCAAATCAGAAGTACGTTTTTTGACTTGATCCTTGGCAATCAGCAAGGTACATAGGCATATTGTTAAGGCAGATCGAGTCACAAAACACAAGAGCAGTCAAATCGAACCTCGAAGCTCACGAACCCTAATAATAAATACAATAGTTAATACACCCTAGTTTTCAATCCATAACAGAAATGTAAATATCATTGTTTCTTTTTCTTATACACAAGATTTCAATATATACTTTTTGTATACAGTTTAAAAGTATAAAAATCCATATTAGAAATATGCATTTGCCTTGTTAGAGATAAATGAGTTTCTGTTTAAACTACCAAAACAAGAAGTCTTTTTTTAATAATGGATCACTATGCAGATCAGTCTCGCGTCATTTTCAAGAAAAGATATTATATCACATAGCTTTTAGTGGTATTGTTAGTCGCTAAACACGTGCTAATAATACACACAAGTATACGAGTTCGCAAGTAGTATAGAATCTTTTCTAGTTCGTTCCCACAGAGACTGTATTGGTTAACTAATTAATTCACGCACTTAAGCAATAATGTATGGTTATTATTCAATGCTAAGACGATAACAAATTGAGGTTGTTTATAACTAATAATTATAACTACGAGATTAATATTGACTGAATTAATATATATGACAGATATGGGATTCTAACTTCACTAAATACTTCATTCAATAGCCTTATTATTCTTAACCTTAGCATGCAATGCTGATGACACTAATCAGGCAACACGAAATTGATATACGCCAACTTTCGTTGCACGAGTACCATACTACCAGACACAGAGTCGTGCCTGAGATTTTAAGTGCCCTGTTCAAAATCTAAAAAAGTGCTCTACTAATTTTTTAAAAAAAATTACATGAAATAATAAAATCTAAAGTTTATAAACAAAATATAATAATTAAAATATAAAAATTAATTTATTACATAATCAAAATTAAATAAAAAATAGTTATACATGTAAATTTTATATGTTATACTCTATTTTAGAAATTAAATATTTATGTTAAAAAGATAAGTTTTACATGTGACTTATGATATATTATTTTATAAAAAAGTAAGATATAATATTGATAAACAAAAAATATTCAAATACAAATTAATTTATACATATACTTGTAATTTAGATCTCTTCAACCCATCATTTAATTTATTTTATATTAAATTGACTTGTTTCATAAAATATATACATTAAAATTGGATATTTTAAGATGAATAATATACCTAAAATTTAAATCATTATTTGAATGCATAATAATACATATTGTTACCAATAAAAAATAACTATATATAATTATATTAGTTAACTATAAGCTTTTCATTAAAAGTAGTAGCTTTCCTAGTCAAACTAGAGCATTAATGGTGATTAACAATGCAACTTTCGTTTTTAAATAATTTTTATATAAGTATTTTTAGAATTAATATGACTGATTCAAGATAATAATTTAATATTATTTAAATGTATAATATTTTTTTAATTATTTTTCATTTACAAATTTTTAACATTAAAAAAATTATATTTTTTATTATACATTCTTTTTCCTATTTTAGTAAACATATATATACATAGGTATATAGAAAAAAATGTGCCCCTCATATTTTGAGGGCCCTGTGCGGTGGCACCACTCGCACACCCTCAGGCACGACTCTGACCAGACATCCACAAAAGAGATAGAAGCTGAATAGATACCAATTATATTGAGATCCTATATGTCTATAGAATTTGACAACATAACGCTTTAAACACAAGTTATCTATCTTGATTACACAAGGCAAGTAAGATGGTTAAAATTACCTACGAATCATGCATAACAAATACATGAACCTATGCTAGCATGGCAAGTTCTAAATCCTTAAATTCATTTTTGCTTCATTAAGAATTAACACACTATCTTATAAGTTTACGACGCTCATAAAACGAATATGCACAACCAATACTAGGATATCATACAATCACCACATACTAAGGCATCAAAATAATTTAACTAAAGAAATCCATAAATAAATCCGCCAGAATCCCACGATAACGATTAGCCCATAATCGGACGCATCATCAACGTGGGTTTCGATGAAAACATGATATAACAAACGTAGTCTTTATAACGAATAAATAAAACCAAGTATGAAACAAGAGTAAGGTTCACAAGTAAGAAAACTAGCATCCAAATACAACTTAAAATAAAGATTCACAAGTAAAAACAAGATCTTCTTCGTCTTCGTTGAATCATGCTAATATAGTCTTCTCACGGCTCTCCTTGATATGTCTTTGGCTTGATATATATTGATCTATATATTAAAAATGACCTAAAGATGTATATATAGCAGTCCCATGCGGTGTAGAATTCTTTCTCTCAGAAACCAAGTAGAAACAGGAATCTGTCATCCCGACACAGCGCAGCCGTGCACTTCATCAGCGCGGGCGCGCTGGCTTTCTGTACTTCGGGCGCGGCCGCGCTTTTGATCCGCGCGGCCGCGCTGGGCTTCTGCCAGAATTTATTTTCTTCATTTTTCTTGCAGCTTCGAGCCGGCTTCAACGAGCTTTTATTCCAACACCACCTTGACCCCAAATTAGTACCAAAATAATACTAATTCACCTGATTACCTAGATAATGCCTGAAATGCAAAAACACTCGAAAACACGTTAAAACACTTAACAACTTGAGTACAAATGCATCAATTCAAAGCTTATTAGAGCATAATAAAGTGTCATAAATGTCACTTAACAGGTATATTATTCTATATATTCCTAGGTTTTTTATTATGTGCTAGGGTTAGATCTGACAATATAGATATACAAAATGTGAATATGATACGAAAAGACACGAATAATTAGTGTTTGGGTTCAAAAATTTGGTACACGAACACGAAAAAACATGAATATAATTAGTGTCGGGTTTGGCTTTCCGATATAGGTACACGACACGGAACAACATTATACGGAATAAAGAAATAATTAATTTTTTTAAAATATATAACATACATATATATACACTAAATACCATATATGAAATTTATCTATTCTAAATAACATATATAAAATTGTAAATATTAAAATATATTTTATTATTCCTTGACTACGTGAGTAAGCACTTCACCATTTAATTATTTATGGTATTTTTTAACAATTTATATCTTTTATATATAATCCGTGTAATTTAGTGTATTAAATCAGATAAATACGAATATATTAGTTCCGTATTAGTGTCACCAAATTGGTACACGAATGTAAATTCGGGTTGAGTTCGGGTTTAAGATTTGGTACACGGAACGTTTGTACACGACACGTAAGGTTGGCGGGTCTAGCTAGGGTGTAATGGTCATTGGTTTGTTTTTTATGATAATTGGCGTACCTTTGTATTCAAGCTTCATCCATTTAAAAATTAAATTGACCTAAAATTATAAATTTATGCTTAAATTATGTGTTTCAGGTGCATACAATAGAAAAATAGACAGCTATTATTTATGTTATTATTATTTTACATAGAATAATTATTTTTGTTATAGCATGTAACATTTTAATTGATGGTTCTTATTTTTGTATTCTTTTGTTTACATTTCAATTCATTTTGTTAGAGTAGTATACCTCCAATTTACTCCACTTAACCATAAATTAAATTTATTTTATTATCATTTAATTTACTTTTTGTTCAATTATTATATAGACTTACTTTTTGGCTGGTGCAAAGACACTACACTAAATTCAAATTTTGGATTGTACCTGTTTTTATTATCCTAATCTTTAAAATTATATAACTCATAGAGCATCTCTAACCTAGTATCTCCAACCTAGTGTTAGTTAAAAAAATAGCAGTTCAGCCACAATCACCCACACCACAATCACAATCACAGGTTAGCAAAAAAAAATTAGATATCCTATATTGAGTTGCCTTAGCTATTGCCTTAGCAAAATTATCAGCATATAATTGATGTTTAAACTTAAATCAACATATTAATACATACATATTTATATAATATTTAATACACAAATATCAAAAATTATTATTTTATGTATAATATTTTTAATTTATATAATATTAAGTGTGAAAATATTGTTCTTTTATTAAAAAATTTATTAATTATTTTTAACATACAATATATATATATATATAAATATATAATACTATATATATTATTATTTTTTTATTAATTATATTTTTGCTATATTTATATGTTATTATATTTTCAGTTGTAATAATAATTAAATTTCAATTATATATTTTTCATGTATTTAATTAAGTATTAACTAAATTTGTTTTATTATTTAAAGTTTATATATACATATAAATCTGAAAATAGGAATAAAATAATATTTTAAATATATCTAATGATTATAATTATTCAGTAAAAGTTTAGATAATCCTAATTTGACTAATCATTTTAGTATCATGGTTTGAAGGTTTGCAGATTCTCTTATATGTTTAAACAAAAGTAAATAAATGCCTAAAATATCCAATTTAGAACACTATTAGATTGTGTTAACACTTTAATAATGAATTAGTCATAAATTTATACCTTAATTTGATAAAATTGAATATGGACCTTTTCAATTGTTTGTGTTACATTTATTTTGCTATTTCCTACATTTTTATGTTGCAATTTTACAATTTGTTAATATGATTTATGCATAAATTAATATCACCGTCTAACTAAATAATAAATCTTATTTGACCTCTAAATGGAAAAGACTAAAAAGAATAATTATTATTTTTTTTAAAAAAACTAATTCTAATAGGTCGGTCTTTCACATATTCCTACAAATAAATATAATAAATAAATTCTCTCACAAAAATTATATATATTTACTTAAAAGTGAATAAAACTTCTCCCCTCAATATTTATATTGTAGTTACAAGTATTTAGTGGTGACACTTCATATATAATATCCTTATTAAATTTAACATGTATCCTTTAGATTTTCTTTTTATTAAAAGTACAAACAAATAATTACTTTATTTATTAGGAAGTATAATTACTTTATTTTAAAGTTATCCTCAATTAAATCATCCAATGTTATATACATTAATAAATTTTGTTTAGCAAATTAATATACATTTTATATGAATACATATATGTTGATTACATTTTTACTATTTAAAATGATTACTTTTTAATATATGTTGACGGTGACTTTTGTTTTGTCAATTGGTTTCCTAAAAACATGAATCAAAGTTCATTGTTTTTATATATTATATATTCTAGACTTTATTAAATTTTGTTATATTTTTTCTAATTTTTTTTATTATACAGTTCAAAAATTTATGTCACTGATCAAATTGTACAAATATATATCACCTATCAAATTTATACAGGTATATAACACACGTGTAAATTATATGATGTGTGTATCAACTGTCACCTATGAAATATGTACATCTACATTTAATTGACATTATACTTGATGTTGTATATATATAGACGTAACGTACATATCCCTTATCTCTAAAATAATATTTTAACAATACCACCACCTATCAAATAGTATACACGTATGTATAATTGACACGCTGACGTATTACATATTCTTCGTCTCTGAAATAGTATTTCAACAATACAATTTGACAAGAATAAAAATATACTTTATCTATATACGTTATATATCAAAAACAGTAATTAAATTAAAATACAATAAATTAGGAAAATAAAATTCAGAGAAAAATTTAAATATAACATTGCTAGCTAGAACATAGAGGCCAGAGGTAATGAGAGCAAAAGACATGAGAAGCCATGCTGAGTAAAACACCCCTTCGATATACTTGCATATATAAGCACACCCACATATAGCCCGGTGGATTTGTTGAAAAAAAAACACAGGTATGTACTAGATAATTATTAGTTACTGTTTTTCGAAATAATCTTGATTTTATAAATAACAATGATTTTATTTCATGGTACAATTGTTTTTTATCTTTGTTTAGTTTATTATGTATGTTCTTGATTTTTGGATTGACATGCAAGAGATTGTTTTTGTTGGTACGGGTGTAGAAAAACCACACTGACAGCATTGAAACATTCAAGAATTCTACACGGAATTTTATGAAGATGGCAATGAGAAACAAGGAGATTGGTTTCGAAAGTTCTCGAGCTAACAAGGGAGTTTTGGCTAAACTATTGACATGTGCAATCTGCAACAACATAATCAGTGACCCTGTTAACATCACTGAGTGCCTTCATATATGTGAGTGTTATTTGTTTTATTTGCGTTTATGGAGTGTTTGTGTTTAGTATATGTTAGGTTTTGAATTGTATGCCTGTTACTCAACATGTTTCCAAACCGTGTTTCTGAGTGGGATATATTGGTTATGTTCTGTTTGAGTCTTGAATTGCTTTGTTAACTTTCTATTCAACATGTTTTTCTTGGATTGGAGGGTAATTACTAGTGAATTATTTATGGTTCTTGGATTTTCACGGAGTTTAAATGCTAGTTGATGAAAGCTAACCTGCTGAGTGATGAGGTTGTTATTATTATATAACTTGGGTAAATGGGGACAATTTTGAACTTAATGGAATGAACTACAGTAGAATAGGATTTTAAATACTAGTTTTGATGAAAGCTAACATGGAAATTACAAGATAGTGAATTTTTTGTTTCTTGGTCCTTTTCTGTTGTTCTTGATTGATGCTTATTGTTCTTAACTGTTGTTTTTCACTATGTCTGGTGGACAGTTTGCAACAGATGCATAAGCAAGAAGATTCAAGAAGATGATCTGAACAGCTGCCCTGTATGCAAAGTTTATCTTGGTTGTATGCCAATAGATAAAATAAGGTAAGCGGAAATTTTATCATATTAACCAAAGCTGAAAACTAAGTACAATTTTTCTTTCAATTTAAATGTAACAGATTGAATGTAGATAAGTAGTGCATGTAATTACATGAAGCAGTTTAGGGGGTACTGTATGAAATTTTGTATTCTACGGCTACACACACATGTAATATAGAACATCATTCTATGGATTCATATTATTTTTCATATAGCATGCATAAAAATAAAAAGAGTACTAGAAATGAATTGAGGGAATTTGCCTAAAATAGTGTGACTATGAGGCAGTCAGAGGTCTGATTAAAGTTGTCAATATTTCTTATACATCAAACTATATGTTCAGGCCAGACCACAACTGGAGTGTGATACGAGCAGCGATTTTCCCCTCTCTAGGACAAGAAGAGAAAGAAGATGATGAACTATACAAGGAAAGTGGGATATTAAATGGAGAAGCTAAGCAACCTATCACAATGCCTGCTAAAAGAAAGCAGAGATCTCTCTCTTCTTTGGAGAACAAAGTAAACGCATCTGGTTTAAATTGTACGGGTAGTCAAAGAAAATCCATTGCAAGAAAAGCGTTTTCATCAGAAGGATCAGCTACCTTCATTCAGAACGGACATAAATCAGTGGAAGCACGCTCAGAGGGCAAAAGATTTTCCAAGAATTTAGATAACTGTGCTCCGGATGATAAGCAGGCTGGTCTCCATGTATGTGTATTTGATAATCTCTCTCTCTCTCTCTCTCTCTCCCCCACTTGTGGACTGCGTAATTCTCTTGATTGTAAAAGGATATGCTTAGGTAGAAATTATTACAAAGTTTTTTAGGACTATGAGCTAGTCTATAAATGATCATGTTTTTAACAAATCAGTGGCCATATTGAAATTTGTCCATAGGCCTTAAGTTGATGAACTAATTATGTATATATTTCGATTGTGCATAATTCTTCGGCTGTGAAGTCCTCCAAGAAACATATTACTACAGTAGGCAGAGAGAAAACTCAAAGAATTGACAAAAAAATTGAGCTGGTGAATAATTTGTTGAAACCTCTAGAAGATATAGCAGAAGCAGAAAAAAAGAAAAACAATAAAACTGTTCCAGAGGAGGACATGTCCAGTAGCAAGCTTGTAAACATTTCCAAAACCGAAGCCAGCTCAGAAAAGAAGTTGATAAGCTACAACGCTGATGTCGAAACTCAATCTACTCCACTATCACTTCCGACGCTCACGCCTGTAAGAAAGAATCGTGGTCGGCCCAAAAAGACAGTCGAGCCTCAGGGATTGATTCATGCACAAACCATTGTTGATACTACAAGCAGTCACCATGCTAAGAGAGTAGTTCCGATTTGGATTTCCTTGGTTTCTTCTGTTAATCAGTGAGCTCATACTCTTACTATAATAATGTTCTTCCACAGTAAGCTAAATTTTGTTAGTTCATTAATATATTTCTGTTTTAAAAATATTTGTGTTTGTGCTTATTGTGTATGTTCTTAGGGATGGAGTTGAATCACTACCACAGATTCCTCGTTGCTACTTGATGATAAAGTGAGTTATTAATTGCTATCACTCAGATCCCGTTATTAAATCACAATATAAATGGCTTGACAGTATATTATATCTCCACCATGCGGCTCCTCATTCCTAATACTGTAATACACATATTTAGTACTTCCATTTCAAAGCAAGAATGATTTCTTTACAGTGTGGTAGATAAATAATATTTTACTTTATTATGGTAATTAGTTGCATAATGTATCAACATTATGGTAGTTACTAATTAGTAGATGTCAATTACCTGGCTAATTCTTAGGCACTATGCCGCCTCATTCAGAAGTTTTCTGTCCTGTCAAGTGAAAAATATCAGTCACTAATGTATTGGCAACAATTCTTTGAGGCTTCGGTTTCTTTTGAGCATTGCAATTGTCTAATTGGCATGAAAATGCATGCACACCTGTATGCTGATGAGTTTAGATATGATAGCCTACTCTCTACTTACTATCTTGTGCTTTCTGTTCAATTAGCATCTTGCAAAATCACTAATTCTTGTTTTAACTTTAACGTTATTTTGGTGTCCTAGGAATGATACTCTAACAATTTCATTTATCAAGAAGTACCTTGTGCAGAAACTGGAACTTGAGAGGGAAGACGAGGTAAGTTAAATCATCTTATATTGTACCATGGTTGTACATATTCCCAACATTGTGTAATTAGATCATTGTATGTAGATGTTATATATATGTGTGTGAAGGGATATATGGTTAATGCTGGCACTAAATGTAAATTAGTATTTCTGATTGTTTTCAAAATGTGCCATAAATAGGTGGAGATCAGTTTGTGGGGTATACAGCTTCCTCAAGATTTGGAGCTGCATCAATTAGTTGATATGTGGTCACAGAAAATATCAGATTCAGAAAAGAAAATATCAGATTCAGAAAAGTTGCAAGCAGCGGTGGGAGACTCGGCTGAGGATTTTGTTATGGTTCTTACTTATGGTCGAAAAGATCCGGATCAGTAAGCAAAGCCTAGAGGCCTCTTTAATCAGAGTGAATTTTTGAACTATATGTAGTCTTATACTGGGTTGGTATAATACAAAAGAGAACTTTTAGCCAACTTCCCTTACAGTTCTGGCATGTGTTAGTAGCACATGTCTTAAAAATTACCTTTGACTGATGCACATTTTTTTTTAATTTTGTTTTTCTGTGACAACAAGTTAAATTCGTGTCAGATTGTGCATGTGTGGTAACAGACCTTAAATTTGTCCGCACCTTTGTGAAAGCGTGCACGTCTTAGAGGTAGTGAACATCCTCAGCGAGAGCCAACTAGCCCATTAATTTATCATTTGCTATTCATTTCATGCCTTTGTAACAGCGCTTGCGACTAAGAGGCATTGAGCCTCCACCTCAGCCAGAGCCAACTCATTACCTTTCCTCTTTTGTCTTTGTTCTATGTCCTAGGTGCCCAAAAAAAGATCAGTAAGTAGTTCTGAAACATATTCGGTCATTGAATCATATACTGAAACTTCTATGGTTAGCGTAGAAAAAATCACACTCTGCACTATATAGTTAGCTACATTTAGCTAGATATAATTTTATTACCTGAAACTATGACTGTAACTTGAATGGTTTCTTCTATTAGAGTTTGTTAGTTTCCGGTTTCCACGGCAATCCTTAACTTCAATAGCAATAGTTTCTGTGTTCAAGTGTTCATATCAAATTTATTAATCAAACTTCATAAATGAAGATGGTGTATGCTACCAGAATACATTGTGATAAGTCTCTGATGAGATCTTTTCTTTATTTAATTATCCAACCCCGTTAAATGAGGATGTTATCTTATATTTATAGAAAGTCTCAAATGAGCTTTTTTTTACAAATGGGCCTTCTTGGGTTTTACATTAGAGTTCAATAACTACTAAGACTTTATGGACCCCTTTCTCCCGGTCCAAACTCCAACATTTGTCTCCCTCTTTTTTCTGAGCGGATATCTTTAGATTTGCTTTGCGATATTTTTCTTTTGTTCCCCGTGAATAGGACACTAAGAGAAATAATAAAATGTTATTTAGGTTATTAGTTAGTGCGGGAATAATAAAATAAAATAGAATTAAAAAAATAATAAAGACCACAGTGAGATATTATAATAAAAGGGGTTCGTTTGTTTTCTTATTTGTCTTTATTATTATATATATTTTTATATTTTTTCAAACATATATAATCGTTTTTTTGCTAGCCATTTTGACGATTGATAATTGGACTGTTCGGCTTCACCCTATCTCAACAAAAAGGAATGATGCGCTCTCTTCTTTCTCCACCGTCTGCCACCAACTCTGTAAGTTCTTTCTCCTCCACCTCGTTACCACCGTTTTCTTTATTTCTTTGTTAGGTTTATTTATTATCAGAAACTTAGGTTTGTTGTTATTCCCGTTGTAATGGCTGATGGTAGTTCTTCATCTTCTCGCACCCTTGCCAACCGGAATCCTGAGAAAAGACCCCTCGATGAAGGTGATCAAGAATCTATTTTAAATCTGAATAATTTGGAGATCCCCGACTTGGCCAAATGTGGTTCCTTTGATTTTTTTAGAGGAAGATGAATTATTGAAAGGTATTCCTGATGGTCCGCTTCCCTCGCCTCCTCTGAGTCCTCGTACCCTAGAGTTTAGGAGTAGGGTTGTAGAGGAAAACTTTCGACTAGGTAGGGATGAGTTTGCAGATAAGTCGAGCCTTAACTATCTTCGTTATTACATTACTAAAAATCCGTCGGTGGATAAGTTGAAGGTATATATTGACTTGGAGAATGAGTATCGATATCGTGCCCCGACTGCAGATGAGCGCGTGTGGATGATGCCGAAATTTGGGATGCACGGTATTCCGTTGATTTTATTCCATTTTGGGGTTTCGGTTACCGATGTATCCTCTTTTCCTGGCAATGTATGAGGCTATTGGATGTGGGATAAGTCAGTTAACGCCTAACTCCATTGCCCAACTTAGTGGATTTGTGGCCTTGTGTTGTGACAGGAACATGATCCCCTCGATGAAGCTGTTTTTCTCAATATATGGGGTTCGCTACCATGAGGGTCAGGCTTACTTCCTCCCGACATAAGAGAATGAAAATTGTTAGTGTGAGGTCGTCGAACTCCGGGTATCATGCGAAGTGGTTGTATGTCGGGGGTCCGGATTTGGAGTTTGTGAAGCCCAATAGCAAAGTTAGTCAGGTGTCGATTGATTATTTGAACAATTTGGAGGAATATGATACGTCCTATCTCAACGAGTTTCATGGGTCGATTTCGTTATATACCCATTTACAGTTGTCGGATTCTAAATTTTTGGAGATTTATGATTGTAAGCGGGGATGTCCTTGATAGTTTCTCTTTTGTTTAATATGCACTTGTTTGTTGTGAAAAAATTGCATGTATACTTTATCCCCCCCTTTTTTTGTTTATTATTATTATTTTTTTTGCTTGACCTTTTTTTTATTTTTTGTTTACATCTCAGTAGCTGGAGCTTTTTTGAAGAAGTTTCTAAACAGCGGTATCCGAGAGGAAATGGACAAAGCGATGATGTTGCTTGTCCAGATGGCGTCCCGTGGTGCTGTGGATGTTTCCAAGGTCGGCCCATCGAAGCCTAGGAATTTTGTATCCATCGAGCTTCTCGATGACCAAGGCAATAAAGTGACAGAGGATAAGGGAAGGGTTTTATAGGAGGCTGAGACCGTCAACCCTCGTAAACGTCTCCGTCACGGGGTCGATGGTGAGGAGAATGTTGAGGGTGTTGCTGGTGGAGTTGAGGCGGCAGCTGGGACGGTGAATAAGACCGTTACTTTGGTTTGAAACCATATTTTGCTGACGAACACCGTCGACCCTCGATCTAGGAGGGAGGCTATTAGGGTGGAGATTCAGCCCACCGAGCGTTGGACCGGCAGGGCCACCGTGCCTTTGAGAGCTCTTAAGATATTCAATCTTCCTCAAGACGCAGTTGCTTACGAGGGCCGGCGTCGAGATGAGCTTGTGGACCGATACAAAGATCGAGCTGGTCGGGTATGAATATATTTTTTTGTTTCCATTGCATCAGTTTTACTTTTGCTAGTTGTATTTATTTGTTATTGTTCTTTTGTCTTTCTTGCTTTGACAGTTCCTTGCGGATTTTATGCATATTATGGAAGAGTTTAAAGCTGATAGCGATGGTGAGGTTCGTGCGAAGGTGGAGGCTGAGATAACTACTCTTAAGGGGGAAAAGAAGAAGATTGGGGCCAGTTGTTCTGAGTTGGAAAAGAGATCAGGGGATTTGGCCAGTGCAAACTCTGCGTTATCTAAGAAGATTGGAGAAATGGAGGTTGCAGAGCAATCGTTGACTAATAAAGTTTTCGAGCTCGAGACACGGCTCTGGGAGGTAGAAAAGGAACGCGATGAGGAAAAGACTAAGCGCGAGGGCTTGGATCGTCAGATCGATGGTATGAATGGGTCATACAGGTTGATAGTTGAGGAGAATGAAAGCTTGAAGCTCAAGGTGCAGAAGGGGGTGGAGGACATTACTGAGGCTCTCAGCGACGGTTATGATCGATGCGTCCGCCGGATGACCGAGGCTGGGATCAACGTGGAAGGTCATACCTTTGAGGATTATCTGTGAGACTTGGTAGCTTCGCAGGATGTGGATCGTGAAGGCAGGGAATGCCCCGTGAATTGATGTAATAACTTACTTGCTACTCTTGTTATCCCTGGTTTCTGTGAACTACGTTAGTCGTTTGGATTTGGGATTTTATGTTCTCTTTCTAAGTATTTGCTTGTTTTATTATATCTATGTAGATTTGCAAATGTAGTTTTTCCATCCATGTTTTATTTGATCAAAAATTTTGTTTGTCGTTGGGTAGCGGTATGCAAATAATGTTTTGTTACTACCTTGATTTTGTTTGGCTTACAAACCTGGTAACTTTTCTTTGTTAATTTTGGAGTTAGCCGTTTTATATTATGTTGTGGGAGTTGTTACAATTTTTTCAGGCTTTGAGTCGTCACAATGTTGCATTTTTCATATTTTTCAATTAGATGAGCTATGTGGGAACAGGTTATTAGAATCTTAAATATTTTTTCTTTTTTGTGATCATGATAAGATTGCTTGGTATATTTTGACTTCTCACCTGTGTAAGTCTTCCCTTTACCCTCTGTTTTTTTGAAGAATGAAAGGCATTCCAAATGCTTAAATTGTCATAAATTAAAGGTCCCTCGAGGGGGGTCTCACAACGACCCTCATTGCATCGAGGGTTGGTGTTTGATATGGCAAACATTTCCTTAGAGTTTCAAGTGCTACAAACAGAAACATATTACTGATAATTTTTTTGAGATGAATGCCATTCCAGGCATTTTTAATTGGCCGACCATCAAGATGTGCATGCTCATAAGTCCCCGCGCTAACCACCTTCACGACCCGATATGGGCTCTCCCATGCTGGTTTGAACTTTCCCGATATCGTTGGTTGGGATGCAGCGGAGTCTCGAAGTACGAGATCATCGACTCTAAGGCTCTTGGTTCTGAGGTGTTGTCCTGTAAGACCATAACACATTCGGCAGTTCATCAACCCAACAATGAGGGATTTATTTAATTCTTTTCTTTAGTCCTTGTAAAATGGTTCTATTCATTACTTCTGCAAGGCCATTGGCCTGTGGGTATGCAACTAAGGCCTTGATGTGTTGGATTTTTAGCTCCTCTAGAGCTCTCTCAAACTGAGCTCCCACAAATTGTGTGCCATTATCAGAAACTAAAATTCTTGGGATTCCGAACCGAAATATAACATACTCCATGAAGAACTCAATCATCTCTTTCTCTCTGATCTTAGAAAGGGGCTTCTCCTCGACCCACTTGGTTGTATAATCCACCGCGACCACTATGTACTGGCATTGGTTTTTGGATTTTGGAAAGGGCCCTACGATATCTATCCCCCACTGGAAAAAGGGGCATGGAGCGATTATCGAGTTGAGCTCAGTCGTGGGTCGATGGCTTATATTCCCATGTAGTTGACATGCTTGACACCTTTTAACATACTCCTCACAATCTTTGAGGATTATGGGCCAGTACAGTCCCTGTCTGATGATTTTAAGAGCCAAATTCTTTCCTCCGAGGTGTTCACCGTAGATGCCGGTGTGTACTGTTAGGGCGAAAACACGCGCTAATATTCACGTAAGTATACGCGTTCGCAAGTAATATAGAATATTTTCTAGTTCGTTCCCTCAGAGACTCAGACTAAATTATTGTCTAATTAAACTCACTCACCAATGTATGACTACTTCTCAATGTTAAGATAATAACACTTAAAATTGTTGATTAAATATTAACTATAATTAACTACTTAATTAACCACTTAACTAACACTTCAATTTATCAATAATAAAACACTCATGAGATCACAACTTCATTATTACTTCCTTCTATAGCCATTGTTATTACCTTTAGCATGTGACAGTGATGATATTAATCGAATAACACGAAACTGATAAAAGCCAACTTTCATTGTACTAATACCATTCTACCAAGCATCCACAATTAAGATAGAAGTCAAATAGTCATCAATTATGTTGAGTTCCTATATGTCTACAGAAATAGACAACACAACGATTTAAGCACAAGTTATTCCTTTTTGATTACATAGGGCAAATAAAACTGTTAGAGTTACCCACTAATCATGCACAACGTACATGAACCTATGCTAGCATGACAAGTTCTAAATCTCAAGATCCACCGTCGCTTCACAAGAGATTAACACCCTATCTTATATGTTCGCGACGCACATAAGACGAATACGCACAACCAATACTAGATATCAAGCAATCATCACACACTAAAGTATTAAACAATTAACTAAAGAATTCCATAATAAATCCATTGCAACCCCATGATCACAATTAGCCCATAATAGAACTTATTGCCATCATGGGTTCATATGAAATCATGATAAACAAACACAAGAAAATAATAACTAAACTAATTATATTAAAACAGAGTACGTCACAAGAGTAAATAAGTCAAAGCAAGAAAACTAGCATCCAACGTTACAACGAAACAAGAATCACAAGAAAATATGCTTCCTCTTCGTTGCGGTGTGCTAAATCGGTCTTCTTCCTTATCTCTTTCGCTTCTTGCGTAAAACACAATCTTCTTCTTCTTAATCCTCCCTGTGAAAACGTCTCAAATCTACTTATATAATAGTCCCATAAAACTCAGATTACATAGAAGTTGGAAGCCAAACAGAAGTAGAAGTCTAAAATAATTCAGCAAAATTCCCGACCCTGCGCGGCCGCTCAGCATAGCTGCGCGGGCGCGCAGGCCTCCACTGGAAAAAATCCAAGTTTGCTCCGTTTCTTCGCCGTAATCTGCCCGTTCCTTTCCTCTCGCAATGGTGAACACATGCCAAGGCTTATTCTTGATGATTCCTCCCCCGAAATGCAACTAATACCCTGAAATGCATAAACACTAGAAAAACGCATCAAATACATAAAATACTTGATTTCAAGACACCAATTTAAGCCATTTTAAGACGTTCTAAGTGGTATAAAATGCCACTTATCACACCCCCAAACTTAAATCGATGCTTGCCCTCAAGCGTCACAGACTCAAAAACAAATAAAAATATGCATGAATACAATCTATATAAAAATGCAGCGATCCCCCTTACTACAATTAATCAACCAAATTGCCACATCTCAACGAATGCATTTAGACAACTAAAGATCAATAAACTCATGCAAACGGACATACAGCCAGAAACGTGGTGTGTGCAAATGCTTAACAAATATGCTTCGGAACTAGACCAATTACTATGACTAGATTATCCTCAAGGCAATCCTACGATTATACAAAGAATAAAAATTCCAGGCACAAAGTGATATACAACACTACAAGAACTCTGGAGCTTACTACGGAATCGTGCTTTTTATTTACAACTCAAATGCTTATTTGACCGTGCAATGAGTGAGGTCCACAAAAGACTTATACAATGATATCCATGTAACGAGCGTTAGGTTAGCGGATCCCAGACTCTAAAAGCCTTAGGTCGCTAGGCACAAAGTCCCCTAAGAACTTAATAACTCGAATACCAAAGAGCCCACTCTTGATCAATTATGCCAAATTTTTTTTTTTTTCAATTTCTGAGCAAGTGCGTTTCGCTCCATCTTGCTCAACCCTAGACTACTCGCAACATACGCGAGCCGGCTACTAGCCATTTGACGCCTAGCCACAACTAGCAACAACTTCCATATTTTTTTTCTCCAAAATTTTTCTTTTTCATGTCTTTATCACTAAGAACCTATAATCGAATTCTAAGCATAATAAGTAGATTGACCTTGAAAACAACCAAATCATAACACAATCTAGCCCTTTCGCATTCTCTAAGACTTAGTGGACTTACAATTGTTTCTAGCATGCATATCAACCTACACAACTTAATATCACTTTAATGCTATCACTACACTCACATCAATATCACAATTCAGTCGATAAATCATTGCAAAAGGGATCATGGTAAATGCATGAGCTACATGACATTCATAAAAAAAAACTATATGGCATAAATTATGCAACTATATGAACTAAACTATCATGAATATGCAACTAAATGACACACACACAAAATTCATTAACTACCACCCCCAAACTAAAAATCTTCACTGTCCTCAGTGAAAGTAGTAGAAAGGAACACAGGGTATACCTACTCGGAGTCATCATCATCATCACCCTCAGTGGGTGGAGTATCAGGCGGCGGGTATGCAGAGTCCTCACCAAAAACTGGCCACTGGATATCAGCTCCAAGGCCTCGAAAAGCAGTCCCTAACGCAAGGGTGAGTTCCTGAGCAAACCTGCTCTGTGTCTCATACATGGCATCCATCCGCCGTGAAAGCCTCGTATACTGGACATCAACCATCCCATCACCCTCCTGAGCTCTCGAAGAACCAGCCTCATCACGCCCTGGTCTAGCCATAGTAGCACCTCGTGCTGGACGCCCTCCTGGAAGACGATAACCCAGCCCATGCTCCTCAGGCTCACCACCGGTCCACTCCTGCATCCCATTCAGAGTGCCAGAATCAATCGGAGCGGCTGGCAACTGCAACTGCTCATGAGCCGGCCAGTTCACTCCCACTGCTCGGCATAGCTTCGTAACCGTAGATGCATAAGGGATGTTCATATACTTTGCTCCCCTCAAAAACTTCAGAATTCCTTGGTAGATAAACTCACCAAGGTCCACATAGTACTCCTCATTCAGAATTCCCCACAACAGCTGTGCTCTCTCAACTGTGACCTCGTGTGCATGCGAAGAAGGCAAAATATTAGCACAAATAAATGCATTCCATGTAACGACCGAGGAATTACGCTTGTATTATATTATAATAATAATAAATTATGAGTATTATTATGTGATAAAATGTGTTAAGTCGTTGAACCCTAACTGCTATGTGTTATGTGTTGGTTGTTTTGATCCAAACGTGTTTTGGATATTT
Organism: Apium graveolens; assembly: GCF_009905375.1. Taxonomy (NCBI): domain Eukaryota; kingdom Viridiplantae; phylum Streptophyta; class Magnoliopsida; order Apiales; family Apiaceae; genus Apium; species Apium graveolens. Next base: position 303,658,153 of record NC_133651.1, read on the forward strand.
ATTGAGCGTTCTATCGTCAGTTATATATATTATATCAAAACCTGTACAGCTCAAAACTATGTTTTAAAAGCCCGTATTTCAAACAAAATCATTGGCCCTATTTTGCCAAAAATGCCCTATACCGTATCGCTATTCTGAACCCCTAGACGTTTTACAAATTGACCTTTTTCGCGAAAAACGACTTTTCCGGACCCCTTCGGGTACCAAAAACCCCACAAAAATCACATTTTTATTTTTTTATGATTATGAAATTATCATATATCATTTTTCTTTGTATTTTTGTATTTTCACAATTTTTGGGAATTTTTAGTATTTATTTTGTATTTATTGGATATTTAAAAATTCATTATTAATACCCAAAAATTATAAAAATTGGGGCCAAATATTTTTATTAGGAGTGTAATTAGACCCTTAATTTTATTTAGGGGTATTATTTTCATAAATATAAATACCTGAATTATCATTAATTAAATCAGTTAATTATAATTAAAAATCAGAAAAAGAAAAAGAAAAAGGGGGATTAGGGTTTGGTGAAGAACAGAGCAGCATAATCAAAGTTGATTTTGAAGGTGATTCCGGAGTCCAAATCGTTCATGTAAGTAGTCAAATTGAAGCCCAAGAATCGTAGTTTCTGATTATGTACATGATTTTGTTGTTGGATTACTTGAATTTAATTTTGTTATTTTCGGGTTTATTTCTCAAATTCGGGTTTTGATTTTGGTTAGTTGTTAGAAGATTTTGATGCTGTAGTTGTGTAGATCGTCGTTTTAGCAATCGAACGGCACCGGTTTCGCGTTCGTTGGCTTCGGTTTCGTGCTCGCCGGAGTTTAGACGCCGCCGCCGTGTTCTTCGCTTTTCCGGCCGCGTTTCGACGAGAGGAGGACGAGGGAAGGAGGAGGAAGGTGCTGGGGGGCGTTGTAGATTGAAACCCCAGAAGAATCGTGCCTGAAAAACGGAGTTTCGTCGTGGATTGGCTCGCCGGAAAAATCCCCGCCGGCGTCGGGTTCTGGGTTGCAGGCCTGTTCTTAGCGACCCGAGTCGACCCGGTTTGCAACCCGGAAACGACCCGGGTTTGATCCCCTCAACCCTGAAACCATTTCCAGATTTTTGTTTCTGGGTTTTCTATTATTTAATTTATATTTTATAAATCAGAAAATCATTTTATTAATTCTAATAATTAATTAAAAATTAGTTTTATATTCTGAAAAATAGTATTTATAATTTTTAAATTATTTTATTAAATTATAAATTCGAATTTATTTATTTAATTAATTATTTAATAATTTATCTAATTATTTATTAATTATCTAATTAATTAATAATTGGGTAATTAATTAATAATTAGGTAATTAATTAATAAATAAGAATTAGAAATAATTAAGTGATATGATTAATAATCTAATAATTAGTTAATAATGCGAATAGTAATTCGATAATTAGAATTAGTATTCGAGCGATAGTTATTCGAATAATATTGCGGTAATTATTTATAGCGTATAATTAAATATCGGTAACTAATTGATTAGCGAATCGTACGAGTTTCAATAATAATCTAATAGATCGATAATTATGCGGGAGTTGCGAGTGGCTCGCGCATATACGAGTGATTAATCGTTAAGTTGGTCTATAATTCGAATAATTCGTAGTTATTCGATAAATAGCGTATCGGTTAATTAAGTTGATTGATTATTTGTAAATAATCGATCTAATCGAATAAATATCGATAAGCTATAAATATTATAATAAATTGTGATTAATCCTAATAATTAGGGATTTATTATTTTAAATTATTAAATAAGCAATTATTAATTATTTATTAGTTATTTATTTATTAAATATTTTTAAAAAAAATGATTAATTATTTCGATAATTAATCACATTAGTTTCAATAAATCATAACTTCTTCATTTTAACTCCAAAAATTATAAAAAAATTATTTTTGACTTTGATTTTTCTTAAATAATTATGTAAAAATTATTTTAAGATTTAAAAGGTTGTAATAATTATTTATAATGAATAATAAATTAAATCATCCGTATTTACTTCATAACAATTCAACCGTTAGTCCGATTTGAGTGAAACGAAGACCTCTAGACTCAGAAAAATGAGACGAATCCAATAAAAATGGTTGTAAGTTATAATTTCTTCCGGAAGAGAGTGATCTTGTGATAATTAATAGTTCGTAGGCCCTAATAGGGGTATAACTGAGTTGAATAAATCCCGAAAAATTATAATAAAATCAGATACGACTAGTAATGCAGGTATAAGCCCAGAATGGATTCTAAAAATAATTATAAATCTAGAAATTAATTATGTGTTTTACATGCTACGTGCTTTATGTGATTATGTGAATAGATGTGCTGTATAAATGTATGTATATATATATATATGCGAGTCAGATAGAAACGCATGGGTAGACTGATAAGGTTGCGTGATATCAATTCAAGATACACGTATGTAGTAAATTATCTAAACACCTATCTTTCCATGATTTGTTCAGTGTTAGCAAGGCAGAGCAAGCTAGGGTCAGAAGGCAGTGAGTTAAACCAGGTTAAGTACGCGCAAGGCAAGTTTTTCCCCTATTCTAAATTCAGAATAGTGTTTATATTTCCTTTCTCTCGTATCGATTCTCTTTGATAATCATTGTTCATATACACTGTTACCTACTTATTATCACTTGTTCTATTTCATGTCAATTCTTGATTTACCCAATTTATTGAATTCCCTGTTCATATTTCAATTCTTTTACCCTACATATATTCTGGTATATCCTGGTGTTGGGATATATCAATAGCATACCGATTGTTCCGGATGCTCAGCCTTGGACTGGATGGTTACTATAAAGGCTGGGTTTTTCCCAGACCATTAATGAATAGGCCATAGTTGCCTGAGTACTCCTTATGTTGGTTGGGTCTATGCAGTTGGGTATAGATCCGGACTATATTCTGACTGATCAGCAGGTTATAGTGCATATGTTGGTTCTTGTTTCCAGTCTTGTTCATTTGGCACTCGCCATCATTGGCAAATTACTATTCGATGCAGATACAGATGGTTGTTGCAACCAGCAGCTTATTATTTCTCTCATTTCTCGTTCTCTATACTATATATATATTTTTGCAGGCTTGTTGAGCAATTTTGGCTCATCCCTTTTTATTGTTACTCCTATTGTTTTACAGTTAAAGTAGAGAATGAAACCCATCAGGACCCGCATAGTCAAGAAGCGAGTCAAGCAGCGGGACCCTCTTATACCAAGAGTGTTCCTTCCTATTCCCGAAGAGAGCTTTGAATTGCCAGATCAGGTGTAGCAGGATAAGTAGTAATGTTGGGTTGAATAAAAGTTTTGTGTAGTTTGAATAAAAGATTGCATAGTGAAACTGTAGATAGAATAAAGTTTTGTAATAAAGAGAGTTCTTGAGACAGGTTTTATTTGGTTGGGTTTGTAATAAAGTGTAGTGCATGATTCTTGTTTCCAAACTCAAACCTTAAAAGATCCTGAGTAGTGATAGTTCGGGGTAATTATTATATTTATATTCCGCTTGTGCAGGTATAGTTGGTAATTGTTGTTAATAATGCCCCAAATCTATACCCCGGATTTGGAGGGTGTTAAAGTTGGCATCAGAGCTTAGGATTGACCTTGGAAAACAAGAATGTTAGGGTTAAGATAAGATAGGAAAATAAGATAGGATGAGAGTAAGAGTGTTAGGATTGTTTGTCTATGTGATTAAAAGTTATGAGTTATAGAAGTGTGATTTGATTGTTTTTGTGTTATTATTTTTATGTATATTAGATGGCTTCTTTATCATCATCTACGGAGAGGACCGAGACAGATCCAGTGGATGCACAGGTAGTAGCCCCAGTGTCAGGGCAGATCTTACCTCCATTGCCACCTGAGCCAGCACCAGAGATACCACTTCCCCCGGAGGTACCAGGTTTTGCAGATTATTTTCCATACGTTGAGCCAGAAATACCAGATATTCCACCATTAGAGTTTCCGATGTTTGATATTCCTGATATGGGTGATCTTCCGCAGTGGGAGGATGTAGAGCCTCAGATTCATATGCCACCAGTCGAGATTCCAGAGATGCCACCGATGGAGCCAGAGGCAGAGCCGCCCGTGTATGCGCCTATGGAGCAGCCTGTCTTATTTCCTGCCCCATTAGCTATTTATGCACCTGTTCCAGGAGTTTATCAGTTTCCTCAGCCAGAGTTTATGGATGAGATCGTGGTGGATGGACCATTACCTTCTCGAGGTTCCAGCACTGATCTTCATGAGCATCATACCGTGACTTACCAGCGTTTTCAGGCAGAGAGGGAGGAGAGGATTAGATGGCAGAACCAGTGTAGGGAGATCCTTGGGTCGTATGAGACACAGACGGATGGTCCTGTCAGAGCATTACGACCGGATTATATACTGAGAGAGAGACTACATCATATTCACCGGGTTAGTTCGCAGCAGCTTACTGATTTGAGACAGCAGGATCTTAGTGCGGAGACAGCATATCGCAGAGCATTGGGACTTACCGAGGCAGTGCTAGAGGCAGTGCAGGAGGAGTTGAGCCATGTACCACCAGGATTTTGAGATTAGCAGATCGATGAGTGCTGTATTATGTATATTTTGTAGATAGAGGCAGTATAGTATTGTATGAGTGTAGCTACTGACTCTGACTGATAGTAGTAGCAGTACGACTGTTATATCATAGGTTTTTGTATCAAGCACTGACACCTGTAGCTGGTGTTCTACCTATATATATATGAGATAATCTTTTGCACGTTTTCTTTATTTTATTTCCAGTCATTTAAGCATTTACATTTATTTCAGTACCATTGCATATTTACAAATGTAGTTTTATTCACGATCATGTTGTAAAAAAAAAAAAAAAAATTTAAAACATATCATACTGTTTTATTTATTCAGTTATTTAATAAGTTATTTTATTTCTCGAATCGACTGTTTTAATATATGTTTAATATACTGTTATTAAATAAGATCCATTATTTATTTACCAGAAAAATGGCACCTAAGAGAAAAGCGCAGCCCGACTCATCGAATGGAAACACCGATGGCCAAAACAATAATAAACAGATGGATCAGATGTTTAATCTCATGCAACAGCAGATGTTGATGATGCAACAACAAATGCAGCAGCAGCAACAGCAGTTCCAGCGACAGATGTTACAGCAAGCCGCTCATCCAGGACATCAAATACCACCAGCAGCACCTACGACTACTTTCAAGCAATTTCAGTCGGTGAAGCCACCGGAATTTATGGGTTCCACAGATCCTACAAAAGCGAGAGCTTGGCTGAAAGAGATGGAAAAGGCTTTTTCGTTGGTAAAGGTTGAGGAAGAGCAGAAGACAGATTTCGCTAGCTATTTTCTAAAAGGCGAAGCTAATTACTGGTGGGAATCAAAGAAAGCTTTGGAAGAAGGTGTGGTGACCTGGAACAGATTCACTGATCTTTTCTTGGAGAAATATTTTCCTCGTTTTATGAAGAACCAGATGGAGATCAAGTTCCTGGAGCTGAAACAAGACAACTTATCGGTTGCGGATTATGAAACCAAGTTTACTGAATTGGCAAGGTTTGTTCCAGAGCAGGTGGATACGGACGAAAAGCGGGCCAAGAGATTTCAGCAAGGACTGAAACCATGGATTCGTAGCAGGGTAGCTGTGTTTGAATTGACAACTTATATGGCTGTTGTTCAGAAGGCTATGATTATTGAAGGAGAAAGCGAAGCAGCTCAGAAAGAGAAAGGACCAGGGAATTTTCAGAATCGTTTCAACAAAAGGCCGGGATTTCAAGCTCGGGGAAAAGTAAATTTCAAAAGGCCAGAGCAGAACAATCAGAGGATGGGAAATCGACTTCCAGCCCCAATTCAGCAGAGACTTATCCGACCGCTTATACCTGATTGCAGAACGTGTGGTAGAAAGCATACAGGAGTTTGCAACAAGCTAAATGTTACGTGTTTCAAGTGCAAGCAAAGGGGACACTATTCTGGAGAATGTCCAATGGGAAAGGCAGAAGTTACTTGTTTCCAATGTGAGAGAAAAGGACATATCGCCAAAGACTGCAGAGGAATTGCAATGGCTGCCAGTATTCCAAGAATTTTAGCATTACCTCCACCTCCACTACCACAGCAAAATCAGCCCAGAGCAAGGACTTTCAACATGTCAATGAAGGAAGCGGTACAGAGTCCGAATGTGGTTGCAGGTACACTCCCTGTAAATTCCGTAAATGCTTTGGTATTGATTGATTCAAGAGCTACTAGATCTTTTATTTCTGAAGCTTTTATCTCTAAGATAAATTGTGAGATTCAGTGGTTGGATGAAGTGTTAGTCATAAAATTAGCGAATAATGATCAGGTTGCAGTAGATCGAGTATGTCCGAGCTGTGATATTGAGATAGGGAGATGTCATTTTTCAGTTGATTTGATACCTTTTAGGTTAGGGGAGTTTGATATTATTTTAGGAATGGATTGGCTGTCTAATAATAATGCTCAAATTGATTGTGCGAATAAGAGAGTGAAATTGCAAACTGAAGAAAATGAAACGGTAATATTTAAAGGTGAGAAGCAAAAGCAGAAATTCCTATCAATAATGCAGACGAGAAGATTGCTACGTCAAGGATGTCAAGCTTATTTAACCTATGTACGGGATGTTGATAAGGGAAATTTGAAGATTGAAGATATTCCTGTAGTTTGTGAATTTCTTGATGTTTTTCCGGACGAATTACCAGGACTTCCACCAGATCGAGAAATCGAGTTCACTATTGACTTGACGCCAGGGACTGAACCAATTTCGAAAACTCCATATCGAATGGCACCTGTTGAAATGAGGGAATTAGCAAAGCAGTTGCAAGAACTTCTTGACAAAGGAATTATAAGGCCAAGTGTATCCCCATGGGGTGCGCCAGTATTGTTCGTGAAAAAGAAGGATGGTAGTATACGACTGTGTATTGATTATCGTGAGCTGAACAAGTTAACTATCAAGAATAAATATCCTTTACCTCGCATTGATGATTTATTTGATCAACTAAAAGGAGCAGCATGGTTTTCGAAAATCGACCTACGATCAGGCTATCATCAGTTAAAGATCAAGGCCGAAGATATTCCAAAGACAGCGTTTAGAACAAGGTACGGACACTATGAATTTCTTGTAATGGCTTTTGGATTGACGAATGCACCTGCAGCGTTTATGGATTTGATGAATCGAATATTCAAGAAGTATTTGGATAAGTTTATCATTATATTTATTGATGACATCTTGATCTATTCAAAGACGGAAGAAGAGCATGCAGCTCATTTAAGAACGACATTGGAGATATTACGGAAGGAGCAGCTTTATGTAAAATTTTCCAAATGCGAATTTTGGTTGAAAGAAGTGCAGTTTCTAGGGCACATCATCAGCAGAGAAGGCATTCAAGTTGATCCAGCAAAGATTGAAGCTGTGTTGAATTGGGAAAGACCAAAGACGCCGACAGAGGTTTGATGTTTCTTAGGTTTGGCAGGATATTATCGAAGATTTGTCAAAGATTTTGCGAAGATAGCAACACCGCTGACCAAGTTAACTCGACAAAGTGAAAAGTTCGAATGGAATAGTAAGTGTGAAGAAAGTTTTCAAGAGTTGAAGAATCGGTTGGTGACGGCACCAGTATTAGTACTGCCAGACGAGCAAGGAAATTTTGTTATTTACAGTGACGCTTCATATCGTGGTTTAGGATGTGTGTTGATGCAACATGGTAACGTCATTGCATATGCGTCGAGACAACTTAAACCTCATGAGCAGAAATATCCTACGCATGATCTGGATTTGGCAGCAATTGTATTTGCATTGAAGCTTTGGAGACATTATCTGTACGGTGAAAAATGTGAAATCTACACGGATCACAAAAGTCTGAAGTATATCTTCACGCAAAAGGAACTAAACATGCGACAACGTCGATGGCTGGAATTGATTAAAGATTACGATGTTATAATCAGTTATCATCCAGAAAAAGCAAATGTTGTAGCAGATACGCTAAGCAGAAAAGAAAGATTGAATCGGTTAACTTCATGCGAAGAATTGGCCAAGGAATTCGACAAATTGGAAATCGAAATTTGTATTCCCAATGAATCTGCAGAAACTATCTACGCTATGACTTTCCAACCAGAATTGCTGGAAAAGATTCGCCGTTGTCAAGAAGAAGTGATGAGTCAAGACGATAACTTAACAGGAGAAGAGATTACAACTCAGAAAGATAATGAAGGAATTTTACGTTTTGCGTCAAGAATCTGGATCCCTAACGTGGTAGAATTAAAAGAAGAAATTATGCGAGATGCGCACAATTCGAAGTATTCCATTCATCCAGGAAGCACGAAAATGTATCGCGATTTGAAGGAAAACTTTTGGTGGCCGAATATGAAGAAGGAGATAGCAGAATGGGTGAGTAAATGCTACACATGCCAGTGAGTTAAAGCAGAACACCAACGTCCGAGTGGGTTATTGCAACCATTAGACATTCCAGAATGGAAATGGGAACATCTAGCGATGGATTTTGTGGTAGGACTACCGAGGACTAGGGCAAATCATGATGCGATATGGGTAATCATTGACAGACTTACGAAGTCGGCACATTTTCTACCAATTAATGAAAGATTTTCGCTCGACAAATTAGTGCACATGTATCTCAAAGAAATTGTGATGCGTCATGGAGTACCAGTATCAATTATATCGGATCGAGATCCTCGTTTCAATTCAAGATTTTGGAGACAATTCCAAGAATGTCTAGGAACGAAGTTGAATATGAGTACAGCTTATCATTCGCAAACTGACGGCCAAAGTGAAAGGACAATTCAAACGATTGAAGACATGCTACGAGTTTGTGCGATCGATTTTGAAGGCAGTTGGGATGAACATTTACCCCTAGTGGAATTTTCTTATAATAATAGCTATCACGCCAGTATTGGAATGCCACCGTATGAAGCATTATATGGGAGGAAATGCAGATCACCCGTGCATTGGGATGAAGTTGGAGAACGCAAGATTTTGGGTCCAGAATTAATTCAGCAGACAAAAGAAAAGATTAATCTTATTCGAAAACGAATCGAGGCAGCACAAAACAGACAAAGCAGATATGCAAACCAAGCCAGGAAGGATATGGACTATCAGGAAGGAGAACACGTATTGCTCAAAATATCGCCATGGAAAGGATTGACCAGATTTGGCAATAAAGGGAAATTGAAGCCACGATACGTTGGACCATTTGAGATTTTGAAGAAAATTGGGAAGGTTGCGTACGAGTTAGCTCTACCACCCCATATGCAGCACATTCACTAACGTATTTCATGTATCTATGCTTAAGAGGTATAATCCTGATACAAGGCATGTAATAGAGTATGAACCAGTAGAACTTCAGGCAGATTTGTCATATGTAGAACAGCCAATAAGAATTCTAGATAGGCAAGAGAGGGTATTAAGAAATAAGTCTGTGTCATTAGTGAGAGTTTTATGGAGAAACCCAGTGGTTGAAGAATCAACCTGGGAGCTTGAAAGTGAAATGCTAGAAAAGTATCCTCAGTTATTTGCATAATTAGATTCTGAGGACAGAATCTTGTTAAGGGGGGGAGAATGTAACGACCGAGGAATTACGCTTGTATTATATTATAATAATAATAAATTATGAGTATTATTATGTGATTAAATGTGTTAAGTCGTTGAACCCTAACTGCTATGTGTTATGTGTTGGTTGTTTTGATCCAAACGTGTTTTGGATATTTATTGAGCGTTCTATCGTCAGTTATATATATTATATCAAAACCTGTACAGCTCAAAACTATGTTTTAAAAGCCCGTATTTCAAACAAATTCATTGGCCCTATTTTGCCAAAAAAGCCCTATACCGTATCGCTATTCTGAACCCCTAGACGTTTTACAAATTGACCTTTTTCGCGAAAAACGACTTTTCCGGACCCCTTCGAGTACCAAAAACCCCACAAAAATCACATTTTTATTTTTATATGATTATGAAATTATCATATATCATTTTTCTTTGTATTTTATTTCACAATTTTTGGGAATTTTTAGTATTTATTTTGTATTTATTGGATATTTAAAAATTCATTATTAATACCCAAAAATTATAAAAATTGGGGCCAAATATTTTTATTAGGAGTGTAATTAGACCCTTAATTTTATTTAGGGGTATTATTTTCATAAATATAAATACCTGAATTATCATTAATTAAATCAGTTAATTATAATTAAAAATCAGAAAAATAAAAAGAAAAAGGGGAATTAGGGTTTGGTGAAGAACAGAGCAGCATAATCAAAGTTGATTTTGAAGGTGATTCCGGAGTCCAAATCGTTCATGTAAGTAGTCAAATTGAAGCCCAAGAATCGTAGTTTCTGATTATGTACATGATTTTGTTGTTGGATTACTTGAATTTAATTTTGTTATTTTCGGGTTTATTTCTCAAATTCGGGTTTTGATTTTGGTTAGTTGTTAGAAGATTTTGATGCTGTAGTTATGTAGATCGTCGTTTTAGCAATCGAACGGCACCGGTTTCGCGTTCGTTGGCTTCGGTTTCGTGCTCGCCGGAGTTTAGACGCCGCCGCCGTGTTCTTCGCTTTTCCGGCCGCGTTTCGACGAGAGGAGGACGAGGGAAGGAGGAGGAAGGTGCTGGGGGCGTTGTAGATTGAAACCCCAGAAGAATCGTGCTTGAAAAACGGAGTTTCGTCGTGGATTGGCTCGCCGGAAAAATCCCCGCCGGCGTCGGGTTCTGGGTTGCAGGCCTGTTCTTAGCGACCCGAGTCGACCCAGTTTGCAACCCGGAAACGACCCGGGTTTGATCCCCTCAACCCTGAAACCATTTCCAGATTTTTGTTTCTGGATTTTCTATTATTTAATTTATATTTTATAAATCAGAAAATCATTTTATTAATTCTAATAATTAATTAAAAATTAGTTTTATATTCTGAAAAATAGTATTTATAATTTTTAAATTATTTTATTAAATTATAAATTCGAATTTATTTATTTAATTAATTATTTAATAATTTATCTAATTATTTATTAATTATCTAATTAATTAATAATTGGGTAATTAATTAATAATTAGGTAATTAATTAATAAATAAGAATTAGAAATAATTAAGTGATATGATTAATAATCTAATAATTAGTTAATAATGCGAATAGTAATTCGATAATTAGAATTAGTATTCGAGCGATAGTTATTCGAATAATATTGCGGTAATTATTTATAGCGTATAATTAAATATCGGTAACTAATTGATTAGCGAATCGTACGAGTTTCAATAATAATCTAATAGATCGATAATTATGCGGGAGTTGCGAGTGGCTCGCGCATATACGAGTGATTAATCGTTAAGTTGGTCTATAATTCGAATAATTCGTAGTTATTCTATAAATAGCGTATCGGTTAATTAAGTTGATTGATTATTTGTAAATAATCGATCTAATCGAATAAATATCGATAAGCTATAAATATTATAATAAATTGTGATTAATCCTAATAATTAGGGATTTATTATTTTAAATTATTAAATAAGCAATTATTAATTATTTATTAGTTATTTATTTATTAAATATTTTTTTAAAAAAAAGATTAATTATTTCGATAATTAATCACATAAGTTTCAATAAATCATAACTTCTTCATTTTAACTCCAAAAATTATAAAAAAATTATTTTTGACTTTGATTTTTCTTAAATAATTATGTAAAAATTATTTTAGGATTTAAAAGGTTGTAATAATTATTTATAATGAATAATAAATTAAATCATCCGTATTTACTTCATAACAATTCAACCGTTAGTCCGATTTGAGTGAAACGAAGACCTCTAGACTCAGAAAAATGAGATGAATCCAATAAAAATGGTTGTAAGTTATAATTTCTTCTGAAAAAGAGTGATTTGGTGATAATTGATAGTTCGTAGGTCCCTAGTAGGGGATATAATTGAGCTGAATAAATCCCGAAAAATTATAATAAAATCAGATACGACTAGTAATGCAGGTATAAGCCCAGAATGGATTCTAAAAATAATTATAAATCTAGAAATTAATTATGTGCTTTACGTGCTACGTGCTTTATGTGATTATGTGAATAGATGTGCTGTATAAATTTATGTATATATATATATGCGAGTCAGATAGAAACGCATGGGTAGACTGATAAGGTTGCGTGATATCAATTCAAGATACACCTATGTAGTAAATTATCTAAACACCTATCTTTTCATGATTTGTTCAGTGTTAGCAAGGCAGAGCAAGCTAGGGTCAAAGGCAGTGAGTTAAACCAGGTTAAGTACGCGCAAGGCAAGTTTTTCCCCTATTCTAAATTCAGAATAGTGATTTATATTTCCTTTCTATCGTATCGATTCTCTTTGATAATCATTGTTCATATACACTGTTACCTACTTATTATCACTTGTTCTATTTCATGTCAATTCTTGATTTACCCAATTTATTGAATTCCCTGTTCATATTTCAATTCTTTTACCCTACATATATTCTGGTATATCCTGGTGTTGGGATATATCAATAGCATACCGATTGTTTCCGGATGCTCAGCCTTGGACTGGATGGTTACTATAAAGGCTGGGTTTTTCCCAGACCATTAATGAATAGGCCATAGTTGCCTGAGTACTCCTTATGTTGGTTGGGTCTATGCAGTTGGGTATAGATCCGCACTATATTCTGACTGATCAGCAGGTTATAGTGCATATGTTGGTTCTTGTTTCCAGTCTTGTTCATTTGGCACTCGCCATCATTGGCAAATTACTATTCGATGCAGATACAGATGGTTGTTACAACCAGCAGCTTATTATTTCTCTCATTTCTCGTTCTCTATACTATATATATATATTTTTACAGGCTTGTTGAGCAATTTTGGCTCATCCCTTTTTATTGTTACTCCTATTGTTTTACAGTTAAAGTAGAGAATGAAACCCATCAGGACCCGCATAGTCAAGAAGCGAGTCAAGCAGCGAGACCCTCTTATACCAAGAGTGTTCCTTCCTATTCCCGAAGAGAGCTTTGAATTGCCAGATCAGGTGTAGCAGGATAAGTAGTAATGTTGGGTTGAATAAAAGTTTTGTGTAGTTTGAATAAAAGATTGCGTAGTGAAACTGTAGATAGAATAAAGTTTTGTAATAAAGAGAGTTCTTGAGACATGTTTTATTTAGTTGGGTTTGTAATAAAGTGTAGTGCATGATTCTTATTTCCAAACTCAAACCTTAAAAGATCCTGAGTAGTGATAGTTTGGGGTAATTATTATATTTATATTCCGCTTGTGCAGGTATAGTTGGTAATTGTTGTTAATAATGCCCCAAATCTATACCCCGGATTTGGAGGGTGTTATAATAAGTGTTAACTCATAGAGTTTACTACAAGTATAAATTTTAGACCTATCAATAACTCAGAACTGAGATAATTTAATTTAATAAATTATTTTGGTAAAATAATTTTGACAAAATTATTCTGATTTATTCAAAAAAAATTGGAAATAATTCAGTCCATTCAGGACAAACTGGGTATTTATTTGACATCTCGACAAGTCATTTTCTAGTTCTCGATCAGAGTTAGGAAAATGACATATCGATATGTATATATTCTCTTAATATGACTTCTCGATAAGCAAATTCCAAACGTCCTTTTTTAGTTCTCGACAAGTCATTTACCTTTTACTATAAAACCCAGATATCTCGACATACACCTCTATACGAGATCTCTAAGTGACCTAAGTTTTTCAATTCTCAACCGTTTTCTCTCGTTTCAAACTCTTCCCCTCTTTTTTTCTTACCCACTCAAATTCAGACTATTTCAATGGCATCAAACATAGTTACACATTTCATTCCAAAGGAGAACACCAATTACCTTGCTTTTACTGATGCAAATCAGGCTCCTGATGCTTTCAAAAGTTTTGTGAAGTTTCTTTCTGAAACTTACTTTGCAGGTGCCTTGACAGCAAATCCAGTTTGTACTTGGATATTCTAGTGGATTTTTGGAACACGGCTGTGGCAAGGAATGTGGTGCATGAAAACCAGGGAGGTTCCAACACAGGATGAGCTAGCTGAGTTCATGGACTTCATCAATTATAGTGAAATAGTCAACATGGCTAGCTTTAACAAGAAGTTTCTCAGGAGAGAATGGTCATTCTTGTTTGATTCTATTGTGAGGGCCTTCACATACAGAAAGACAGGGTATGACAACATCTCTAGTGTTGTCCAGAATCTGGTGTTCTCAATGGACCATAATAGACACCTCAATGTAGGTCATCTTATCATGGAGGAGCTAAGCACCAGGCTCATTATGCCTTTGACAGCAAGTGGTAAAGAAATTTCTCTTCCTAGATTTATAATGTCTGCTTTAAATCATAAAGTGCATGACATTCATATGCTTAATGGTATAGATAGGACTAAAATAGGAAATTGTAAGCAAATGTCCAAAGTTTTGTTTGGTTCACTTAATACTAAAAACAAGGTACCTGTAAGTCTTAAACTCACTCCAATTATGATTGAGAGGTTTAGGACTTACCCTTACCCTATACCTGATATGAGATCTAATAGTGAACCTAGTACAGTTGTGGCTCCTCTATCTGTGGAAGTACAAACACAAGACAACCAACAGGGGCCTTCCCAAGCTGAGACCATTCCTTCTTTACCAATAGAAGCTTGGAAGCCAACCACTTCATCCTCTCAAAAGGGTGAAGTGAGTAAAAATAAGAGAAAGCAGGCACCATTAAAAGTAGTTACTGAGAGTGGTGAGGACCAAACTAGAAAAAGAGTCACCCTGGGTCAGAAAAACAAAGAAGGTAAAACAAACTGAGTTGACCACTCAAGCCACCTCTGCACCCTCCCAACATAATGCAGTTGTAAAACAGGGACTTAAACCGACTCTAGAGGCATCCTCTCAACAAGGTGTCTCTATTGAACAAAACATCTACCCTAATGCACCTTGTACGGAGTCTGCACCATCACTTGAACATATTCAAAAGTATGAAAGAAGAAATAAGGATGACACACACAAAGAGAGCACATCTCTTGAAGCTCCCTCATTCATTTAGGGGGAGCTGCCAAAACTCAACTCTAAAATCAAAACTCTAATTTCTCAAATTTCTTCTTCATATAATCAAACTCTTGAATCTGATTCTCAAGAGTTGCCAACATCAAGTGACATGGTTCGAGAAACTGTGTTCACCACCCAAAAACCAAATTTATTTGATGAGAGGCTATATGCTGTAGTAGACCTTGATGACACCAACACAAACACAAGGTCTTCATCAGTTTTCACTGAAGACCCCGTGATAGATACAAATGCACCTTCATGTACAAATCAACCTTCATAGGTTGTAAGGTTTGAGGGTAGTACTCCTAAGGGGGAGATATCTAAATCCTCTCCAATTCAATTGGAGGTTCCTCTTGTGGGAACAAATCCACTCAAAACCCTAGTTGAGATTGCACTCACAGTTGAAGCTAGGAGTTCAATTATCAATGATCTTTCTATGGGGGAGTGCAAGTACATCACTTTCATGTGACAGTGTTTTGAAAGAAACACAAGGGTTTGAGACTAGAGTACGTGACAGTAACCTGGTTAACTCCCCTCCAATTCTAATGGAGGTTCCCACCAGAAGTGAGGAACAACAAACCGTCACAACCACATATCACCCTGTGAGTCAAACTTTGATATCTGTCACCGGCAGTTCTACTGAAACTCTACCCTCCACCTTACAACCCGCAGATATTCCTTCATTATCCAATCCTTCATAACAACCATCTCATCCAATCCAACAATGGCTACACAATGGTCAATCACAACCCAGCATTATGGATGATCTTCTAATTGATCAAATTTCAGGTCTTGCTAATATCTCATAATATCTACTCATTTCAGACATGATAAATCAAGATTATCAGGCAATTCTGCTCACTTATAATTAAGATGTTGAGAAATAAAAGCAGAAGATTGTGAATGAAGCTGAGCAGGATGGCAATATGGATGCTTGGATGTCTAAAGACTTCACATCGGAAATGGATCAGGTCTTGGCAAGATTCAGGGAAGAATATGTTATAATTTTGGGGAGTAATGCCAAGGTCCTGACTCCACAAGAAGTGTATGATATATTCAATGAAATCTACAAGGCTCAAATCAAAGTTTTTCACCTATTTGCTAAAGCACTAGAACCGAATTTGACTGGTCATCAAAACAAGATCAGAAAGATGGTAAGGGATAAGATGGGTGAAATTATTCCTTCACAAGTTAAGATCCATCCAAGATTCCAACATTTTGCTAATCAAATGGCAAGATTTGATCTGATTACAGTGGATTCCAGTGTCAAAAGTCTAAGGCAATTTTTTGTGGCTCTGTATGAAGTGGTTCAACAACACATTACCAACTCCAATGAAACTAGACTCAAGTTGAATTAGCTCCATCAAAGCAGATATGAGCCTTTAACACTTTTAATGAAAGGCATAAATGAAACAGTGCAAGAAACCTTTGGAACCTCTCTACCTTCAAGTTCTCAACAACCCCTCTCAACATCAACAAACTTGCAAATCTAGGCTCTTCAATCTCAGGTTTCTTCCCTACAGTCAGCCAATCAGTCTTTAACAAATCAAGTCTCCCAACTCACATCCATGGTTCAAAGTTGTAATATCCCGTAATTTTTTTTAGAATTCGATTAATAAAAGAATAATAGAATAAAAAAGATTAAAATTAGATAAGGACTAGGATTTAAAATTGAATTAGACTAAAGGGCCTAAAATTTGGATCCAATTCTAATATGGATAACTTGTAGGTTAAGATATGGGGTTTTGTATCGTTATAAATACACCATATTCGTATTCCTCGTTTTTTATATAAAAATTCGTAGGGCTCTTCTCAGTAACAATCAGCAGTCTTCTAAAATTCGTAGAAAATTCATCGTAAGTCGGAATTCAGTGATTCTGGACTTTTCGGAGAGGTCTTTTCGTTATCTTCAACTTTCGTGTTTCGTGTTTTCCAATATAACGTCGTTTAGTAGGTCAAAAAGGCTAAATTCAGATCTGGTCAGATTTTGAGGTAAGTTTTCGATCAATCTTGCTAGTATTTTCAAAATTGTGTGTTGTGCGTTTATATTTGATTATCAAAACTTGGGCTAAGTGATCATATATTTGATATTATTATGTGATATAGAATATGTATCGATGTGTATATGTGATGTCTAGACGATAATTTGAGATCTTTGATTTGTGCCATGGTTTGTGAAAATATCGAATAAGAACTTAGGACCGCAGTCACCGGATTGTAGTGACAGTTTTCAGAAAATTTAGGACCGTTATCACCGGGTTGTAGTGGTCTTGGCATGAGTTATTGATTTTGGAATTATTGTTGTCTATGTGCCATGTGTATTGTGTGTATCGAATAAGAATAAGAATAAGAAAGTGTATCAAAAGTGTTTGTTTCGTATATCGTATCGTATAGATTATCGTATTTTGTTATATGTGTGTGTGTTACTTGGCCTACTAGTTGGATCGATTGGTCTCTTGCTGGGCTGTATAGCTCATTCTTACAATTTCAGGTTTCGCCTAAGAGTTCGAGTTGGATAGCATTGGAGTTCGAGGATCTTAGTATGGGAGTAGATTGACCTTTGGGCTTCCGCTTTTAGCTGCGCTTTTGTAATTGTCATCTTCGTAATAGAATTTCGTAATAGTAAATTGTATTTTTTTTTAGTTTTGATTTAGAATTAATAGTCCGGAAGTGTGGATCGTTACAGTTGGTATCAGAGCAGGCTGTTCTTCGGAGTGTATTAGGTATGGGACTAGTACATTCCCTAGGATTCGATCTTGTGAACCATAGTTTGACCTTTGGTAGATCAGGGGGTAGATGTGTCTCGAACTTTAGGATTGTTGTGAATTTGGGGACCAAATTCTTTTTAAGGAGGGAAGTATGTAATATCCCGTAATTTTTTTTAGAATTCGATTAATAAAAGAATAATAGAATAAAAAAGATTAAAATTAGATAAGGACTAGGATTTAAAATTGAATTAGACTAAAGGGCCTAAAATTTGGATCCAATTCTAATATGGATAACTTGTAGGTTAAGATATGGGGTTTTGTATCGTTATAAATACACCATATTCGTATTCCTCGTTTTTTATATAAAAATTCGTAGGGCTCTTCTCAGTAACAATCAGCAGTCTTCTAAAATTCGTAGAAAATTCATCGTAAGTCGGAATTCAGTGATTCTGGACTTTTCGGAGAGGTCTTTTCGTTATCTTCAACTTTCGTGTTTCGTGTTTTCCAATATAACGTCGTTTAGTAGGTCAAAAAGGCTAAATTCAGATCTGGTCAGATTTTGAGGTAAGTTTTCGATCAATCTTGCTAGTATTTTCAAAATTGTGTGTTGTGCGTTTATATTTGATTATCAAAACTTGGGCTAAGTGATCATATATTTGATATTATTATGTGATATAGAATATGTATCGATGTGTATATGTGATGTCTAGACGATAATTTGAGATCTTTGATTTGTGCCATGGTTTGTGAAAATATCGAATAAGAACTTAGGACCGCAGTCACCGGATTGTAGTGACAGTTTTCAGAAAATTTAGGACCGTTATCACCGGGTTGTAGTGGTCTTGGCATGAGTTATTGATTTTGGAATTATTGTTGTCTATGTGCCATGTGTATTGTGTGTATCGAATAAGAATAAGAATAAGAAAGTGTATCAAAAGTGTTTGTTTCGTATATCGTATCGTATAGATTATCGTATTTTGTTATATGTGTGTGTGTTACTTGGCCTACTAGTTGGATCGATTGGTCTCTTGCTGGGCTGTATAGCTCATTCTTACAATTTCAGGTTTCGCCTAAGAGTTCGAGTTGGATAGCATTGGAGTTCGAGGATCTTAGTATGGGAGTAGATTGACCTTTGGGCTTCCGCTTTTAGCTGCGCTTTTGTAATTGTCATCTTCGTAATAGAATTTCGTAATAGTAAATTGTATTTTTTTTTAGTTTTGATTTAGAATTAATAGTCCGGAAGTGTGGATCGTTACAAAAGTCAGTAGGCTGATATTCAAACCTTGATGGACTCCCACAAGCATCTATAAATACAGAATTATGTGTCTTTGAGGGCCATCATGGGTGCACTCAACATTCCCCTGCCTGCACTTCCAAAAGCTGTGAGGCCTGCAATCCCTACACCTCTTATCACACATGCTAACAAGACTAAGGGGAGATATAGGCTAGGTTATTAAGATCATCTATCCAAACTATTCAAGCTACTAACAAAGGCAAATAACAATAAATTATTATTGAATTGGAGAGGCTTATCAAAGCAGCCGAGGGACCTAGTTTGAGCAGGGAATTTGATGAATTGCTCAAGGCTCTCAAGGCTTCTCTAAACAATAATTTCTTTACATACAAGAAGGCCTTGGACAAGACAATAAACTCTATAAGGGTGATCTTAGTGACAAGGGATAATTTTCAAGAAAGAAGGATTGTGGTCAACATAGATGACTCAGGGGTAGACAGGTGTATGCAGGTGTCCCTTAACTATCTCATAACTAGAAGGGCATATGAGTTGGACATTAGGATAAATAAAGTCCACAGAGTGATTCAAGAAGCCACTCTCTTGCTAACTAAATTGAAGAAAGCTCAAGTAGCCGCTTTTCCAGAAGCATACTTACAACCAAGCAAGGGAGTGGCATACATCTGTTCTACCACCAAACATTGAAAACACTTCCAAATTCCTAAGGAATGTGTCATGGCAAACAAAAAGCTCATTATGACCTTGGAGGCTGATTTAAGGACTAAACAATACAAGACTGTTGAGGATGAATAAATGATTAAGATATTGGGGAGATATCTGAGGAATCCTGAAGCTAATTAGCCTAAAACTCAAATCAATAAGGATGACTTGGATGATGATGAGCAGAAGTAAGATGATCAAAAACCTTCTGGCTCAAATCCAAGTCAATCCTCTAAGGAAACTAGCACCAAAGAAGGAGATAAGAAAAGAGATGCAAAGAAGAAAGGAAATGATGAGAAGAAAGGTGAAGAGAGGAGAAGGAAGAAGAAGGAGGATGGTTTAGACACACTAAAAATACCCTACAAATCCAAATCAATCAAACTCAAACCCCTAAGCCAACAAACTCAAACACTCGACCACCTCTAACCTCTAAGCCAAAATTCTTGTACAATACACTACTAACACCATACTGAAAATACCAATCACCTCAAGCCAAACTTCTCTAAAGAAAATCTCAAACCTACCTTCTTTTAAGCCACCAACCAAAACTCATTACAAATCTGTTGGAAGAAAACCAAAGAAACTGCAAGTTACTGAGAGGGCCATCTGGAATTATTTCAATCAAAATGATTTTCTAGCTCTGAACTGGTGCATCACAGATGAAGACTTCTTTCAACAATTAGTTGATGAAATGGTCAAAGTTTGGGTTGTATCATTGAGCAAAGTAAGAATCTACTATCAAGATGGATCCTACACCTTACTTGGCAGAAATTTAATGGATATATTTTCAACCACAGAGATAAAGAGGGTAATCAGCTTATTAAAGGATAAGGATACTGGAACAATGGCATGGAGGTTTGTATTGGCTGTATGGTTAGTAGTAAGGGAAGAAAGAAGAGCAAAAGAAAATGCTGAAAGAGAAGAGAGGGAAAGGAAATATATTGAAGAGATAGAAATGTTTGAGCAAAGATCTGAAGAATTAAAGGCAAGGGGGATGAGCAGAATTACCAAGGATGGACATTTTATGAACATCAAGGTTGGCAGATTCTCAAGAATTAGAGTTAGTTACTTGAATAATTATTCATTAGATGAATGGCTCAAGCTTGTAAAAGCTCTAAGAGGGACACAAATCATAGAGGAACTAAAAGTGCTTGTAAAATTAAAGGACCTCATTAGACAGGAAACATGCTATGAGAAATTTGTGTGATAAAAGTATCTTTCAAAACTCATGTAATCACTTAATGTATAAAAAGTTGTACTTCGGTCAATTTTGTATGTAATGTTTTATTCTTCATTGTAACTTGGGGTTAGTCTTGTTACCAGGCATGAATTTGTGATAAGCAATCTTCTCACAAATTGGGGGAGATTGTTGTGCAAGATATGCCTGTACTATAACAAGACTAAGTCAAACTGACAACCCTAAGAATTAGTTGTATGATAATCTAAATTTGTATTTTGTATTGTATTACTTGAGTCTGTAAAAATGTCAAAGATTAGACTGGAGTATTTTTCTGTAAACAGTCTCAAGTCTAAGAATAAACTCTAGAAGAAGATCAAGAAGATCATGCCTCAGAGAAATTGTGAAGAAGCTTAAAGTTGAATAAATCTGTTTTGAGAAAAATATTCTAAGTCAAGTTATCTACAAGTCACAGATCAAGTCATATAGAGAAGTCATTCGAAAACTCCAGAATGACTTATCGAGAAGTCCAAAATAGCTTATAGAGAAGTCTAAGAGATCTCAGAGATCTCTAATGAGAAATTGACTTCTCGATATCTCCAATATTCATATCTTCATTTATCTTGTCGATATCTCTTAGTTCTCTATATGCAGAAGTGACTTGTCGATATCTCCAATCTTCATATATTCATTTGACTTCTCGATATCTCTGAGACTTCTCTTTAAGCCATTTTGGACTTCTCGATAAGTCATTCTGGAGTTCTCGAATGACTTCTCTATATGACTTGATCTATGACTTGTATATATCTTGACTTAGAACATTTTTCCTAAAACAGATTAATTCAACTCCAAGCTTCTTCACCTCTTTTCTGAGGCATGATCTTGTTGATCTTCTTCCAGTGTTTATTCTTAGGATTGAGCCAGAAGGTTTTTGCTCATCATGCTTTTGCTCATCATCATCCTTGTCATCTTTCAATTTGAATTGTGAGTTTGGCAACATGGTATCAGCATTTTGAAGATATCTTCCCAAAATTCTGATCATTTCCTCATTTTCAATTTTCTTGTTCTTCTTGGACTTTAGATCAGTTTCAAGGGTCATTATCAGTCTCAAATTTACTCTCACATAATTCTTTGGAACTGTGAAGAACTTGCACTTTTTGGTTGTTAAACAAATGTAGGCCACCCCCTTGCTTGGATAGAAATAGGCTTCAGGAAAAGCAGCTATCTGAGCCTTCTTGAGTTCATTTAGTAGTTGGGTGTCCTCTGGGATTACTGTATTAACTCTGTCAATAATTACATCCAGCTCAGACGTTCTCATGGTTTGAATATTTGAGAGAGACAAATGTAGACATTTGTCCAAGCCATAATCATTCACATTTGCAATTATTTTTTCTCTAGAAAGTTTTGAACTTTGACAATCGCAACTCTGAGAAAATTGATGTTGTTGGATACGGCTCTTTTGTAGGTAATGTAGTTGTTGTGAAGAGACACCTTTAAGAATGTTAACAGCTCATTGAACTCCTTGTCCTAACAGGGTCCTTCTGCAACCTTTTGTAGTCTATCTTTTCCAACATCTTTAGATATTTGAGCTTGCGAAGAGCTTTGACCAATTTAAGTTGATGTCAATTTTTCAGCCTCTTTAGATTTACCAGCTTCCTTGGATTTTTGAATCCTAGCTTCTATCTCCCCCTTAGTCTTGTTGGCAGGCAGGAGTGGTGGATTTGGAATTTCTGGCCTCACAGCTTCAGGAAGAGCAGGTAAAGGAACATTCAATGGCACCCATGATAGCTCCCAAGAAACCGAATTCTGCATTTGGAGATGTTTGTGGGAGTCTACCAGGGTCATGATGTCATTTTGTTAACTCTACACTAGAGAAGTGAGAACATTAACCTGAACTGTGAGTGAGTCATTTGAGGCTTGGAGAGTTAAAACTTGCTATTGTAGAGATTGAATCTGGAGATTTTTTGATATGAACGGAGGTTGTTGAGAACTTGAAGATATAGGAGCACCAAAAGTAGCTTGTATAGATTCCTTGACGCCTTCCGTTAACAGATCTGAAGGTGTATACCTAGGCTGATGCTGTTGATCCAGTTTGAGCCTTGTCTCATTATACTAGTGATGTTATTTTGGACAACTTCATGGAGAGCAACAAAGGATTGTTTGAGATTTTAATGTTTTGCGCCATAGTAGTCATATCAAATCTGGCCATTTGATCAGTAAATTTTGAAACTTGTTCTTGATATCAACTTGACTTGGCACAAGTTCATCCATCTTGTCCTTTACCAACCTCCTTATTCTATCTTGATGGATGTCTAGAGGCTATTGAAGTGCTTTACTCATGAGATGAAAAGCTTTAAGTTGAGCTTTGTAGACTTCTGTCACAGCATCATAGACTTCATGTGGAGTGAGTTCTTTGGCATTGTTTCCCAGTATTGTGATATATTCTTCTCTAAACCTTGCCAAGACCTCATCGATGCTCAAGCTAAAGTCCTTCTCTAGACAAGCATCCGCATTACCATACTACTCAGCTTCATTCACAATCTTCTGCTGCTACTCTTCAACTTCTATTTGGTAAGACAACAAGATTGCTTGATAGTCCTGATTGGACATGTCTATGGTAAGAAGCTGTTGTGTGATGTTAGCAAGGCCAGAAAGTTGATCAACCAAGAGATCATTCATTGTAATGGGTTGAGTTTGAGCATCTTGAAGCCATTGAGAGATAAGGTGTGATGATTTTGAGAAGGATTTGATGTAGAAGGAATGTCTGTGGGGTTTGAGGTTCAGTAAAATTACCTATAATAGAGGTCACAGTTTGACTCATAGTTGGAACTGTGGTTATGACAGTGTGTTGTTCACCACTTGTGGGAACCTCCAATTGAATTGGAGGGGATTTGACCAGGTTACTGTCATGTGTGATGGCCTCAAACCCTTGCTCTTTTACAAAGAGCAAGAACTTGATTGTTCCTGACTTGCCTCCCCTATAATAGGCTCATTGGCAATTAGACTCCTAGCTTCAAATTGTTAAGGCAATTTCAGCTAGGGTTTGAGGGGAGTTGTTCCTATATGAAGAACCTCCAATTAAATTGGAGAGGATTAGATAGCTCCCCCTCAAAAGTACTACCCTCAAACCTATCAATCTGTGAAGATTGTTTAGCACATGAAGGTGCTTGAGTAGATACCATAGGGTCTTCAGTAAAAATTGATGAAACCCATGTGTTTGTGTTTGTGTCATCAAGGTCTACCCCAGAGTGTAGCCTCTCACCAACTAGATCTGGTCCTGGGTGGTGAGCATAGTTTCATGAACCATGTCATTTGATTTTAGCAACACTTGAGATTCAGATTCAAGTGTTTTGATTGTATGAAAAGAAATTTTAGATATAAGATTAGTAATTTAAGGATTGAGTGTTGGCAGCTCCCCCTGAATAGATGAGGGAGCTTCAAAAGATGTGCTCTGTGTATGTGTGTGTATCATCCTTATTCCTTCTTTCATACACTTGAATATGTTCAATTATGGGTGTAGACTCTTTACAGGGTACAATAGGGATAGTGCTCTTTTCAATAGAGACATCATGTTGAGAGGATTCCCCTAGAGTCTGTTTCATGCCCTCTTTTGCAACTATATCCTCTTGAGAGGATGCAGAGGTAGCTTGTGTGGTCAACTCAATTTGTTTTGCCTTCTTTGGTTTCTTGCCCAAGGTTGACTCTGGTTCCATTTGATTCTCACCACTCTGATTTATCATAGTCAAAGATGCCTGCTTTCTCTTCTTTTCACTTACTTCACCCTTTTGAGAGAATGGAGTGGTTGGTTTCCTAGCTTCTATTGGTAAAGAAAGAGGGGTCTCAGTTTGGGAAGGCCCCTGTTGGTTTTCCTGTGTTTATTCTTCCACAGGTACAAGAGCCATTACCGCACTAGATATAATTGTAGACCTCATATCAGGCATAGAGTAAGTCTTGAATCTCTCCAACATAAATTAAGTGATTCTAAGACTTACAAGTACCCTGTTCTTTGTAATGAGTGAACCAAATAGAACTTTGGACACTTGTTTACAGTTTCCTATTTTAGTTCTATTTATACCATTAGGCATATGAATGCCATGCACTTTATGATTTAAAGCAGACATTATAAATCTAGGAAGAAAGATTTCCTTACCTCTTGATGTCAAAGGCATTATGAGTCTAGTGTTGAGCTCCTCCATTATCAGGTGTCCTATATTGAGGTGTCTGTTGTGAGCCATAAAGAATACTAGTTTCTGAACAACACTTGAGATGTTGTCATATCTTGTCCTCCTATAAATGAATTCCCTCACAACTGAATCAAAGAGAAAAGACCATTCCCTCCTCAAGTACTTCTTGTTCAGGCTTTCCAGGTTGATTCTGTCACTGTAGTTGATGAAGTCCATGAATTCAGCCAATTCTTCTTGAATAGGAACCTCCACCAAATTTTCAGTAGGAATCCCCAAGGCCACATTCACATCATTTTCAGAGAACTCCACCTGTTGGCCTTGAATGGAGCAGTTAACCACCATGAAAGTAGTTTGGTTCTCATGCACCACTGTCCTTACCACAGTTATGTTCGAGAAATCCCTAAGAACATCCAAGTACAATATTAGATTTGCAGTTAGAGCACCTGCAAAGTATGTTTCAGAAAGAAACTTCACAAAGCTCTTGAAGTTATCATGAGCTTGACTTGCATCTGTAAATGCAAGATAGTTGGTTCCTTCTTTGGGGATAAAAGGTGTAACTGTGTTTGATGCCATTTGAAGTATTTAAATTTGAGTGGGTAAGAAAAATTAGAGAGAAAAAGCTTGAAATGAGAGAAAACGGTTTGGATTTAGAAAAATTAGGTCACTTAAAGATCTCGAAGACGTAAAAGGTGTATGTCGAGATGTCCAGGTATTTATAGTAAAAGGTAAATGACTTATCGAGAACTAAAAATAAACATTTGAGATTTGCTTATCAAAAAGTCATATTGAGAGAGAATAGATACATATCGATATGTCATTTTCCCGATTCTTATCGAGAACTAGAAAATGACTTATCAAGATGTCAAACAAATACCCAGTTTGTCCTGAATGGACTGATTTTTTCCAATTTTTATTTGAATAAATAAAAATAAAATCAGAAGGATTTTATCAAAAGTATTTTACCAAAATAATTTATTAAACTAAATCATCTCAGTTCTAAGTTATTGATAAGTCTAAGATTTATACTTGCTAGTCCCTTAACAATGTAGCAAGAATTACAGAAGGGGGGTTGAATGGAATTCTTGAACCTTTTTCTTGAAATAAAAATGTTCAACTCGATTATTGATATATTTGTTTTGATTAGCACAATGCGGAATATAAACTTG